>NC_068448.1:60599329-60701330 GCF_023373465.1 Oncorhynchus keta | reverse complement strand
AGGTCACTTCTCAGTCTCCTCAGTCTCTCAAGTCACTTCTCAGTCTCCCAGAGGTCACTTCTCAGTCACTTCTCAGTCTCTCAGTCTCTCAGGGTCACTTCTCAGTCACTTACTTCTCAGTCACTTCTCAGTCTCTCAGTCTCTTTTCAGTCTCTCAGAGGTCACTTCTCAGTCTCTGTCAGTCTCTCAAGTCACTTCTCAGTCTCTCAGAGGTCACTTCTCAGTCTCTCAGAGGTCACTTCTCAGTCTCTCAGACACTTCTCAGTCTCTCAGAGGTCACTTCTCAGTCCTCAGAGTCACTTCTCAGTCTCTCAGAGGTCACTTCTCAGTCTCTCAGAGGTCTTCTCAGTCACTTCTCAGTCTCTCAGTGGTCACTTCTCAGTCTCTCAGTCTCTCAGGTCACTTCTCAGTCTCTCAGTCTCTCAGAGGTCACTTCTCTCAGGTCACTTCTCAGTCTCTCAGAGTCACTTCTCAGTCTCTCAGTCTCTCAGGTCACTTCTCAGTCTCTCTCTCAGAGGTCACTTCTCAGTCTCTCAGAGGTCACTTCTCAGTCTCTTCTCAGTCTCTCAGAGGTCACTCACTTCTCAGTCTCTCAGTCTCTCAGTCACTTCTCAGTCTCTCAGAGGTCACTTCTCAGTCTTCTCTCAGAGGTCACTTCTCAGTCTCTCAGTCTCTCAGGTCACTTCTCAGTCACTTCTCAGTCTCTCAGTCACTTCTCAGTCTCTCAGTGGTCACTTCTCAGTCTTCTCTCTCAGAGGTCACTTCTCAGTCTCTCAGTCTCAGGGTCACTTCTCAGTCTCTCAGAGAGTCACTTCTCAGTCTCTCAGAGGTCACTTCTCAGTCTCTCAGAGGTCACTTCTCAGTCTCTCAGTCTCTCAGAGGTCACTTCTCAGTCTCTTCTCAGTCTCTCAGAGGTCACTTCTCAGTCTCTCAGAGGTCACTTCTCAGTCTCTCAGAGGTCACTTCTCAGTCTCTCAGTCTCTCAGAGGTCACTTCTCAGTCACTTCTCAGTCTCTCAGAGGTCACTTCTCAGTCACTTCTCAGTCTCTCAGAGGTCACTTCTCAGTCTCTTCTCAGTCTCTCAGAGGTCACTTCTCAGTCTCTCAGAGGTCACTTCTCAGTCTCTCAGAGGTCCAGAGGTTCAGTCTTCTCAGTCTCTCAGAGGTCACTTCTCAGTCTCTCAGTGGTCACTTCTCAGTCTCTCAGATCTTACTTCAGAGTCACTTCTCAGTCTCTCAGAGGTCACTCACTCTCAGTCTCTCAGTGGTCACTTCTCAGTCTTCTCAGTCTTCTCAGTCACTTCTCAGTCTCTCAGAGGTCACTTCTCAGTCTCTCAGAGGTCACTTCTCAGTCTCTCAGAGGTCAGTCTCTCAGTCTCTCAGGGTCACTTCTCAGTCTCTCAGAGGTCACTAGTCTTCTCAGTCTCCACTTCTCAGTCTCTTCTCAGTCTCTCAGATGTCACTTCTCAGTCTCTCAGAGGTCACTTCTCAGTCTCTCAGT
This sequence comes from Oncorhynchus keta, assembly GCF_023373465.1. Classification (NCBI taxonomy): domain Eukaryota; kingdom Metazoa; phylum Chordata; class Actinopteri; order Salmoniformes; family Salmonidae; genus Oncorhynchus; species Oncorhynchus keta. Next base: position 60,699,830 of record NC_068448.1, on the reverse strand, counting down.
CTCTCAGAGGTCACTTCTCAGTCTCTCAGAGGTCTCTTCTCAGTCACTTCTCAGTCTCTCAGTGGTCACTTCTCAGTCCCTTCTCAGTCTCTCAGTGGTCACTTCTCAGTCTCTCAGAGGTCACTTCTCAGTCTCTCAGTGGTCACTTCTCAGTCTCTCAGAGGTCACTTCTCAGTCTCTCAGTCACTCTCAGTCTCTCAGAGGACACTTCTCAGTCTCTTCTCAGTCTCTCAGAGGTCACTTCTCAGTCTCTCACAGTCTCCCAGAGGTCACTTCTCAGGTCACTGGTCTCAGTCTCCCAGAGGTCACTTCTCAGTCTCTCCAGAGGTCACTTCTCAGTCTCTCCAGAGGTCACTTCTCAGTCTCTCAGTCTCTCAGAGTCAGTCTTCATCAGTCTCTCAGAGGTCACTTCTCAGTCTCTCCAGAGGTCACTTCTCAGTCTCTCAGAGGTCACTTCTCAGTCTCTCAGTCTGTCAGGTCACTTCTCAGTCTCTCAGAGGTCACTTCTCAGTCTCTCAGAGGTCACTTCTCAGTCTCTCAGAGGTCACTTCTCAGTCACTTCTCTGTCTCTCAGTGGTCACTTCTCAGTCCCTTCTTCAGTCTTTCAGTCACTTCTCAGTCACTTCTCAGTCACTTCTCAGTCTCTCAGTGGTCACTTCTCAGTCACTTCTCAGTCTCTCAGTGGTCACTTCTCAGTCTCTCAGAGGTCACTTCTCAGTCACTTCTCTGTCTCTCAGAGTCACTTCTCAGTCACTTCTCAGTCTCTCAGAGGTCACTTCTCAGTCACTTCTCAGTCTCTCAGAGGTCACTTCTCAGTCACTTCTCAGTCTCTCAGAGGTCACTTCTCAGTCTCTCAGTCTCAGTCTCTCAGGTCAGTCTCAGTCTCTCAGTTTCTCAGTCTCTCAGAGGTCACTTCTCAGTCTCTCAGTCTCTCAGAGGTCACTTCTCAGTCACTTCTCAGTCTTCTCAGTCTCTCAGAGGTCACTCTCAGTCCCTTCTCAGTCTCTCAGAGGTCACTTCTCAGTCTCTTCTTCTCCAGTCACTTCTCAGTCTCAGAGGTCACTTCTCAGTCTCTCAGAGGTCACTTCTCAGTCTCTTCTCAGTCTCTCAGGGTCACTTCTCAGTCACTTCTCAGTCTCTCAGAGGTCACTTCTCAGTCTCTTCTCAGTCTCTCAGAGGTCACTTCTCAGTCTCGTCACTTCTCAGTCTCTCAGAGTCACTTCTTCTCAGTCTTCTCAGTCTCTCAGTCACTTCTCAGTCTCTTCTCAGTCTCTCAGTGGTCACTTCTCAGTCTCTCAGGAGGTCACATCTAGTCTCTCAGAGGTCACTTCTCAGTCTTCTCAGTCTCTCAGAGGTCACTTCTCAGTCTCTTCCAGTCTTCTCAGAGGTCACTTCTCAGTCTCCCAGAGGTCACTTCTCAGTCTCTCAGAGGTCACTTCTCAGTCTCTCACTTCTCAGTCTCTCAGTGGTCACTTCTCAGTCTCTCAGAGGTCACTTCTCAGTCACTTCTCAGTCTCTCAGAGGTCACTTCTCAGTCTCTCAGAGGTCACTTCTCAGTCACTTCTCAGTCTCTCAGAGGTCACTTCTCAGTTCTCTCAGAGGTCACTTCTCAGTCACTTCTCAGTCTCTCAGAGGTCACTTCTCAGTCTCTCAGGTCACTTCTCAGTCTCTCAGTCTCAGAGGTCACTTCTCAGTCTCTTCTCAGTCACTTCTCAGTCTCTCAGAGGTCACTTCTCAGTCACTTCTCAGTCTCTCAGTCTCTCAGTCACTTCTCAGTCTCTCAGAGGTCACTTCTCTCTCAGTCTCTCTCAGAGTCACTTCTCAGTCACTTCTCAGTCTCTCAGAGGTCACTTCTCAGTCTTCTCAGTCTCTCAGAGTCACTCACTTCTCAGTCTCTCAGAGGTCACTTCTCAGTCTCTCAGTCTCTTCTCAGTCAGTCTCTCAGAGGTCACTTCTCAGTCTCTCAGAGGTCACTTCTCAGTCTCTCAAAGGTCACTTCTCAGTCTCTCAGAGGTCACTTCTCAGTCACTTCTCAGTCTCTCAGAGGTCACTTCTCAGTCTCTCAGAGGTCACTTCTCAGTCTCTCAGTGGTCACTTCTCAGTCTCTCAGAGGTCACTTCTCAGTCTCTCAGAGGTCACTTCTCAGTCTCTCAGAGGTCACTTCTCAGTCACTTCTCAGTCTCTCAAAGGTCACTTCTCAGGTCTCTAAGAGGTCACTTCTCAGTAACTTCACAGTCTCTCAGAGGTCACTTCTCAGTCTCTTCTCAGTCTCTCAGAGGTCACTTCTCAGTCTCTCAGAGGTCTTCTCAGTCTCTCAGAGGTCACTTCTCAGTCTCTCAGAGGTCACTTCTTAGTCTCCCAGAGGTCACTTCTCAGTCTCTAAGAGGTCACTTCTCAGTCTCTCAGTCACTTCTCAGTCACTTCTCAGTCTCTCAGAGGTCACTTCTCAGTCTCTTCTCAGTCTCTCAGGTCACTTCTCAGTCTCTCAGAGGTCACTTCTCAGTCAGTCTCTCAGTGGTCACTTCTCAGTCTCTCAGTCTCTCAGAGGTCACTTCTCAGTCTCTCAGAGTCACTTCTCAGTCTCTCAGAGGTCACTTCTCAGTCTCTCAGAGGTCACTTCTCAGTCTCTCAGAGGTCACTTCTCAGTCTCTCAGAGGTCACTTCTCAGTCTCTCAGAGGTCACTTCTCAGTCTCTCAGAGTCACTTCTCAGTCTCTCAGAGGTCACTTCTCAGTCTCTCAGTCTCTCAGGTCACTTCTCAGTCTCTCAGAGGTCACTTCTCAGTCACTTCTCAGTCTCTCAGAGGTCACTTCTCAGTCTCTTCTCAGTCTCTCAGGTCACTTCTCAGTCTTCTCTCAGAGGTCACTTCTCAGTCTCTCAGAGGTCACTTCTCAGTCTCTCAGAGGTCACTTCTCAGTCTCAGGGTCACTTCTCAGTCAGAGGTCTTCTCAGTCTCTCAGAGGTCACTTCTCAGTCTCTCAGTTGGTCACTTCTCAGTCTCTCAGAGGTCACTCAGTCTTCTCAGTCTCTCACTTCTCAGTCTCTCAGAGGTCACTTCTCAGTCTCTCAGAGGTCACTTCTCAGTCTCTTCAGTCTCTCAGAGGTCACTTCTCAGTCTCTCAGTCTCAGTCTCTCAGTCTCCCAGGTCACTTCTCAGTCTCAGTCTCTCAGTCTCCCAGGTCACTTCTCAGTCACTTCTCAGTCTCTCAGTGGTCACTTCTCATCAGTCTCCCAGAGGTCACTTCTCAGTCTCCCAGAGGTCACTTCTCAGTCACTCTCAGTCTCTCAGGTCACTTCTCAGTCTCTCAGAGGTCACTTCTCAGTCTCTTCTCAGTCTCTCAGAGGTCACTTCTCAGTCTCTCAGAGGTCACTTCTCAGTCTCTTCTCTGTCTCTCAGAGGTCACTCACTTCTCAGTCTCTTCTTCTCAGTCTCTCAGAGGTCACTTCTCAGTCACTTCTCAGTCTCTCAGTGGTCACTTCTCAGTCACTTCTCAGTCTCTCAGAGGTCACTTCTCAGTCTCTCAGTCTCTCAGTGGTCACTTCTCAGTCACTTCTCAGTCTCTCAGTGGTCACTTCTCAGTCCTTCTCAGTCTCTCAGAGGTCACTTCTCAGTCACTTCTCAGTCTCTCAGAGGTCACTTCTCAGTCACTTCTCAGTCTCAGAGGTCACTTCTCAGTCACTTCTCAGTCTCTCAGAGGTCACTTCTCAGTCTCTCAGAGGTCTTCTCTGTCTCTCAGTGGTCACTTCTCAGTCCTTCTCAGTCTCTCAGTCACTTCTCTTCTCAGTCACTTCTCAGTCTCTCAGAGGTCACTTTCTCAGTCTCTCAGAGGTCACTTCTCAGTCTCTTCTCAGTCTCTCAGAGGTCACTTCTCAGTCTCTCAGAGGTCACTTCTCAGTCACTTCTCAGTCTCTCAGTGGTCACTTCTCAGTCTCTTCTCAGTCTCTCAGAGGTCACTTCTCAGTCACTTCTCAGTCTCTCAGTGGTCACTTCTCAGTCACTTCTCAGTCTCTCAGAGGTCACTTCTCAGTCGCTCTCTGTCTCTCAGTGGTCACTTCTCAGTCCCTTCTTCTCTCAGAAGTCACTCTCTCTTCCAGAGGTCACTTCTCAGTCTCTCAGGGTCACTTCAGTCTCTCAGAGGTCACTTCTCAGTCTCTCAGAGGTCACTTCTCAGAGGTCCTCTCAGTCTCTCAGGTCACTTCTCAGTCTCTCAGAGGTTACTTCTCAGTCACTTCTCAGTCTCTCAGAGGACCCTTCTCAGTCTCTCAGAGGTCACTTCTCAGTCACTTCTCAGTCTCTCAGAGTTCACTTCTCAGTCTCTCTCAGAGGTCACTTCTCAGTCACTTTTCAGTCTCGCAGTGGTCACTTCTCAGTCTCCCAGAGGTCACTTCTCAGTCTCCCAGAGGTCACTTCTCAGTCTCCCAGAGGTCACTTCTCAGTCTCTTCTCAGTCTCTAAGAGGTCACTTCTCAGTCTCTCAGAGGTGACTTTTCAGTCTCTCAGAGGTCACTTCTCAGTCGCTTCTCAGTCTCTCAGAGGTCACTTCTCAGTCTCTCAGAGGTCACTTCTCAGTCTCTCAGAGGACCCTTCTCAGTCTCTCAGAGGTCACTTCTCAGTCTCTCAGAGGTCACTTCTCAGTCTCCCAGAGGTCACTTCTCAGTCTCCCAGAGGTCACTTCTCAGTCTCCCAGAGGTCACTTCTCAGTCTCTCAGAGGTCACTTCTCAGTCTCCCAGAGGTCACTTCTCTCCAGAGGTCACTTCTCAGTCACTTCTCAGTCTCTCAGTCTGGTCACTTCTCAGTCTCCCAGAGGTCACTTCTCAGTCTCCCAGAGGTCACTTCTCAGTCTCTCAGAGGTCACTTCTCAGTCTCTCAGAGGTCACTTCTCAGTCTCTTCTCTTCTCAGTCACTTCAGTCTCTCAGAGGTCACTTCTCAGTCTCTCAGAGGTCACTTCTCAGTCACTTCTCAGTCTCTCAGTGGTCACTTCTCAGTCCCTTCTTCAGAGGTCACTTCTCAGTCACTTCTCAGTCTCTCAGTGGTCACTTCTCAGTCACTTCTCAGTCTCTCAGAGGTCACTTCTCAGTCACTTCTCTGTCTCTCAGTGGTCACTTCTCTCAGTCCCTTCTCAGTCTCTCAGAGGTCACTTCTCAGTCACTTCTCAGTCTCTCAGAGGTCACTTCTCAGTCACTTCTCTGTCTCTCAGAGGTCACTTCTCAGTCCTTCTCAGTCTCTCAGAGATCACTTCTCAGTCACTTCTCAGTTTCTCAGAGGTCACTTCTCAGTCTCTCAGAGGTCACTTCTCAGTCTCTCAGAGGTCACTTCTCAGTCACTTCTCAGTCTCTCAAAGGTCACTTCTCAGGTCTCTAAGAGGTCACTTCTCAGTAACTTCACAGTCTCTCAGAGGTCACTTCTCAGTCTTTTCTCAGTCTCTCAGAGGTCACTTCTCAGTTTCTCAGAGGTCTCTTCTCAGTCTCTCAGACATCACTTCTCAGTCACTTCTCAGTCTCTCAGTGGTCACTTCTCAGTCACTTCTCAGTCTCTCAGAGGTCACTTCTCAGTCGCTTCTCTGTCTCTCAGAGGTCACTTCTCAGTCTCCCAGAGGTCACTTCTCAGTCTCCCAGAGGTCACTTCTCAGTCTCTAAGAGGTCACTTCTCAGCCTCTCAGTGGTCACTTCTCAGTCTCTCAGAGGTTACTTCTCAGTCACTTCTCAGTCTCTCAGAGGTCACTTCTCAGTCTCTCAGAGGTCACTTCTCAGTCGCTTCTCAGTCTCTCAGAGTCATTTCTCATTCTCTCAGAGGTCACTTCTCAGTCGCTTCTCAGTCTCTCAGAGGTCACTTCTCAGTCTCTCTCTCAGAGGTCACTTCTCAGTCTCCCAGAGGTCACTTCTCAGTCTCCCAGAGGTCACTTCTCAGTCTCTCAGAGGTCACTTCTCAGTCTCTCAGAGGTCACTTCTCAGTCTCTCAGAGGTCACTTCTCAGTCTCTCAGAGGTCACTTCTCAGTCAGAGGTCTTCTCAGTCTCTCAGAGGTCACTTCTCAGTCTCTCAGTCACTTCTCAGTCTCTCAGAGGTCACTTCTCAGTCTCTCAGAGGTCACTTCTCAGTCTCTCAGAGGTCACTTCAGAGGTCAGTCTCTCAGAGGTCACTTCTCAGTCTCTCAGAGGTCAGTTCTCAGTCTCCCAGAGGTCACTTCTCCCAGTCTCTCAGAGGTCACTTCTCAGTCTCTCAGAGGTCACTTCTCAGTCACTTCTCAGTCTCTCAGTGGTCTTCTCAGTCACTTCTCAGTCTCTCAGAGGTCACTTCTCAGTCTCTCAGAGGAGGTCACTTCTCAGTCTCTCAGAGGTCACTTCTCAGTCTCTCAGAGGTCACTTCTCAGTCTCTCAGTCTCTCAGAGGTCACTTCTCAGTCTCTTCTTCTTAGTCTCTCAGAGGTCACTTCTCAGTCTCTTCTCAGTCTCTCAGTGGTCACTTCTCAGTCTCTCAGAGGTCACTTCTCAGTCTCAGTCTCTCAGAGGTCACTTCTCAGTCTCTCAGAGGTCACTTCTCAGTCTCTCTCACTTCTCAGTCTCTCAGAGGTCACTTCTCAGTCTCTCAGTCTTCTCAGTCTCTCAGAGGTCACTTCTCAGTCACTTCTCAGTCTCTCAGAGGTCACTTCTCAGTCTCTCACTCAGTCTCCCAGAGGTCACTTCTCAGTCACTTCTCAGTCTCTCAGTGGTCACTTATCAGTCTCCCAGAGGTCACTTCTCAGTCTCACAGAGGTCACTTCTCAGTCTCTCAGAGGTCACTTCTCTGTCTCTCAGTGGTCACTTCTCAGTCCCTTCTTCGTCTCTCAGAGGTCACTTCTCAGTCACTTCTCAGTCTCTCAGTGGTCACTTCTCAGTCACTTCTCAGTCTCTCAGAGGTCACTTCTCAGTCGCTTCTCTGTCTCTCAGTGGTCACTTCTCAGTCCCTTCTTAGTCTCTCAGAGGTCACTTCTCAGTCACTTCTCAGTCTCTCAGAGGTCACTTCTCAGTCGCTTCTCTGTCTCTCAGTGGTCACTTCTCAGTCCCTTCTTAGTCTCTCAGAGATCACTTCTCAGTCACTTCTCAGTTTCTCTCAGTCTCTCAGAGATCACTTCTCAGTCTCCCAGAGGTCACTTCTCAGTCTCCCAGAGGTCACTTCTCAGTCTCTCAGAGGTCACTTCTCAGTCTCTTCTCAGTCTCTAAGAGGTCACTTCTCAGTCTCTCAGAGGTCACTTCTCAGTCTCTCAGAGGTCACTTCTCAGTCACTTCTCAGTCTCTCAGAGGTCACTTCTCAGTCTCTCAGAGGTCACTTCTCAGTCTCTCAGAGGACCCTTCTCAGTCTCTCAGAGGTCACTTCTCAGTCTCTCAGAGGTCACTTCTCAGTCTCCCAGAGGTCACTTCTCAGTCTCCCAGAGGTCACTTCTCAGTCTCTCAGAGGTCACTTCTCAGTCTCCCAGAGGTCACTTCTCAGTCACTTCTCAGTCTCTCAGTGGTCACTTATCAGTCTCCCAGAGGTCACTTCTCAGTCTCCCAGAGGTCACTTCTCAGTCTCTCAGAGGTCACTTCTCAGTCTCTCAGAGGTCACTTCTCAGTCTCTTCTCAGTCTCTCAGAGGTCACTTCTCAGTCTCTCAGAGGTCACTTCTCAGTCACTTCTCTGTCTCTCAGTGGTCACTTCTCAGTCCCTTCTTCGTCTCTCAGAGGTCACTTCTCAGTCACTTCTCAGTCTCTCAGTGGTCACTTCTCAGTCACTTCTCAGTCTCTCAGAGGTCACTTCTCAGTCGCTTCTCTGTCTCTCAGTGGTCACTTCTCAGTCCCTTCTTAGTCTCTCAGAGGTCACTTCTCAGTCACTTCTCAGTCTCTCAGAGGTCACTTCTCAGTCGCTTCTCTGTCTCTCAGTGGTCACTTCTCAGTCCCTTCTTAGTCTCTCAGAGATCACTTCTCAGTCACTTCTCAGTTTCTCAGAGGTCTCTTCTCAGTCTCTCAGAGATCACTTCTCAGTCCCTTCTTAGTCTCTCAGAGGTCACTTCTCAGTCTCTTCTCAGTCTCTCAGAGGTCACTTCTCAGTCTCTCAGAGGTCACTTCTCAGTCTCTTCTCAATCTCTCAGAGGTCACTTCTCAGTCTCTTCTCAGTCTCTCAGAGGTCACTTCTCAGTCACTTCTCAGTCTCTCAGTGGTCACTTCTCAGTCACTTCTCAGTCTCTCAGTCTCCCAGGTCACTTCTCAGTCTCTCAGAGGTCACTTCTCTGTCTCTCAGAGGTCACTTCTCAGTCTCTCAGAGGTCACTTCTCAGTCTCTCAGAGGTCACAGTCTTCTCAGTCTCTCAGAGGTCACTTCTCAGTCTCTCAGTCTCACTTCTCAGTCTCCCAGAGGTCACTTCTCAGTCTCTCAGTCTCTCAGGTCACTTCTCAGTCTCTCAGAGGTCACTTCTCAGTCTCTCAGAGGTCACTTCTCAGTCACTTCTCAGTCTCTCAGAGGTCACTTCTCAGTCTCTCAGTCTCTCAGAGGTCACTTCTCAGTCTCTCAGAGGTCACTTCTCAGTCAGTCTCTCAGAGGTCAGAGTCTCTCAGTCACTTCTCAGTCTCTTCTCAGTCTCTCAGAGGTTCAGTCTTCTCAGTCTCTCAGTCTCTCAGGTCACGAGTCACTTCTCAGTCTCTCAGTGGTCACTTCTCAGTCCAGAGGTCTTCTCAGTCTCTCAGAGGTCACTTCTCAGTCACTTCTCAGTCTCTCAGTGGTCACTTCTCAGTCACTTCTCAGTCTCTCAGAGGTCACTTCTCAGTCTCTCTGTCTCTCAGTGGTCACTTCTCAGTCCTTCTCAGTCTCTCAGAGGTCACTTCTCAGTCACTTCTCAGTCTCTCAGAGGTCACTTCTCAGTCGCTTCTCTGTCTCTCAGTGGTCACTTCTCAGTCCCTTCTTAGTCTCTCAGAGATCACTTCTCAGTCACTTCTCAGTTTCTCAGAGGTCACTTCTCAGTCTCTCAGAGGTCACTTCTCCCTTCTCTCCCAGAGGTCACTTCTCAGTCTCTCAGAGGTCACTTCTTAGTCTCACAGAGGTCACTTCTCAGTCTCTTCTCAAGAGGTCACTTCTCAGTCTTCTTCTCCACTTCTCAGTCTCTCATTGGTCACTTCTCAGTCACTTCTCAGTCTCTCAGAGGTCACTTCTCAGTCACTTCTCAGTCTCTCAGAGGTCACTTCTCAGTCTCTCAGTCACTTCTCAGTCTCTTCTCAGTCTCTCAGAGGTCACTTCTCAGTCTCTCAGAGGTCACTTCTCAGTCTCTTCTCTGTCTCTCAGTGGTCACTTCTCAGTCTCCTTCTTCAGTCTCTCAGTCTCTCAGAGGTCACTTCTCAGTCTCTCAGTCTCTCAGTCTCTCAGAGGTTCTCAGTCTCTCAGAGGTCACTTCTCAGTCTCTCAGAGGTCACTTCTCAGTCGCAGTCTCTCAGTGGTCACTTCTCAGTCTCCTTCTTAGTCTCTCAGAGGTCACTTCTCAGTCACTTCTCAGTCTCTCAGAGGTCACTTCTCAGTCACTTCTCTGTCTCTCAGAGGTCACTTCTCAGTCTTCTCTCTCTCAGAGGTCACTTCTCAGTCACTCTCAGTCTCTTTCTCAGTCACTTCTCAGTCTCTCAGAGGTTACTTCTCAGTCTCCCAGAGGTCACTTCTCAGTCTCTCAGAGGTCACTTCTCAGTCTCTCAGAGGTCACTTCTCAGTCTCTCAGTCAGAGGTCACTTCTCAGTCTCTCAGTCTCTCAGAGGTCACTTCTCAGTCTCTCATTGGTCACTTCTCAGTCGGTCTTCTCAGTCTCTCAGAGGTCACTTCTCAGTCTCTCAGAGGTCACTTCTCAGTCTCTCAGAGGACCCTTCTCAGTCTCTCAAAGGACCCTTCTCAGTCTCTCAGAGGTCACTTCTCAGTCTCCCAGAGGTCACTTCTCAGTCTCTCCAGAGGTCACTTCTCAGTCTCTCAGAGGTCACTTCTCAGTCTCCCAGAGGTCACTTCTCAGTCTCCCAGAGGTCACTTCTCAGTCACTTCTCAGTCTCTCAGTGGTCACTTCTCAGTCTCCCAGAGGTCACTTCTCAGTCTCCCAGAGGTCACTTCTCAGTCTCCCAGAGGTCACTTCTCAGTCTCTCAGAGGTCACTTCTCAGTCTCTCAGAGGTCACTTCTCAGTCACTTCTCAGTCTCTCAGTGGTCACTTCTCAGTCACTTCTCAGTCTCTCAGTGGTCACTTCTCAGTCCTTCTCAGTCTCTCAGAGGTCACTTCTCAGTCACTTCTCAGTCTCTCAGTGGTCACTTCTCAGTCACTTCTCAGTCTCTCAGAGGTCACTTCTCAGTCTTCTCTGTCTCTCAGTGGTCACTTCTCAGTCCCTTAGTCTCTCTCAGAGGTCACTTCTCAGTCACTTCTCAGTCTCTCAGAGGTCACTTCTCAGTCAGTCTCTCAGTGGTCACTTCTCAGTCCTTCTCAGTCTCTCAGAGATCACTTCTCAGTCACTTCTCAGTTTCTCAGAGGTCTCTTCTCAGTCTCTCAGAGATCACTTCTCAGTCCCTTCTTAGTCTCTCAGAGGTCACTTCTCAGTCTCTTCTCAGTCTCTCAGTGGTCACTTCTCAGTCTTCTCAGAGGTCACTTCTCAGTCTCTTCTCAATCTCTCAGAGGTCACTTCTCAGTTTCTCAGAGGTCTCTTCTCAGTCTCTCAGACATCACTTCTCAGTCACTTCTCAGTCTCTCAGTGGTCACTTCTCAGTCTCTCAGAGGTCTTCTCAGTCTCTCAGAGGTCACTTCTCAGTCGCTTCTCAGTCTCTCAGAGGTCACTTCTCAGTCTCTCAGAGGTCACTTCTCAGTCTCTCAGAGGTCCCTTCTCAGTCTCTCAGAGGTCACTTCTCAGTCTCTCAGAGGTCACTTCTCAGTCTCCCAGAGGTCACTTCTCAGTCTCCCAGAGGTCACTTCTCAGTCTCTCAGAGGTCACTTCTCAGTCTCTCAGAGGTCACTTCTCAGTCACTTCTCAGTCTCTCAGAGGTCACTTCTCAGTCTCTCAGAGGTCACTTCTCAGTCTCTCAGAGGTCACTTCTCAGTCTCTCAGAGGTCACTTCTCAGTCTCTCAGAGGACCACTTCTCAGTCTCTCAGTCTCTCAGGTCACTTCTCAGTCTTCTCAGTCTCTCAGAGGTCACTTCTCAGTCTCTCAGAGGTCACTTCTCAGTCTCTCAGAGGACACTTCTCAGTCTCTCAGAGGTCACTTCTCAGTCTCTCAGAGGTCAGTTCTCAGTCTCTTCACTCAGTCTCTCAGAGGTCACTTCTCAGTCTCACTTCTCAGTCTCTCAGAGGTCACTTCTCAGTCTCTCAGAGGTCACGTCTCAGTCACTTCTCTGTCTCTCAGTGGTCACTTCTCAGTCCCTTCTCAGTCTCTCAGAGGTCACTTCTCAGTCACTTCTCAGTCTCTCAGTGGTCACTTCTCAGTCTCTAAGAGGTCACTTCTCAGTCTCTCAGTGGTCTTCTCTGTCTCTCAGTGGTCACTTCTCAGTCCTCAGAGGTTCTTCTCAGTCTCTCAGAGGTCACTTCTCAGTCACTTCTCAGTCTCTCAGAGGTCACTTCTCAGTCTCTCAGTCACTTCTCAGTCTCACACTTCTCAGTCTCTCAGAGGTCACTTCTCAGTCTCTTCTTCTCAGTCTCTCAGTCTCTCAGAGGTCACTTCTCAGTCTCTTCTCAGTCTCTCAGTGGTCACTTCTCAGTCTCTCAGAGGTCACTTCTCAGTCTCTTCTCAGTCTCTCAGAGGTCACTTCTCAGTCACTTCTCAGTCTCTCAGAGGTCATTTCTCAGTCTCTCAGAGGTCACTTCTCAGTCACTTCTCAGTCTCTCAGAGGTCACTTCTCAGTCTCTCAGAGGTCACTTCTCAGTCTCTCAGAGGTCACTTCTCAGTCTCTCAGAGGTCACTTCTCAGTCTCTCAGAGGTCACTTCTCAGTCTCCCAGAGGTCACTTCTCAGTCTCCCAGAGGTCACTTCTCAGTCTCTCAGAGGTCACTTCTCAGTCTCCCTCTCAGAGGTCCTTTCTCAGTCACTTCTCAGTCTCTCAGTGGTCAGTCTTCTCAGTCTCCCAGAGGTCACTTCTCAGTCTCCCAGAGGTCACTTCTCAGTCTCCCAGAGGTCACTTCTCAGTCTCTCAGAGGTCACTTCTCAGTCTCTCAGAGGTCACTTCTCAGTCTCTTCACTTCTCAGTCTCTCAGAGGTCACTTCTCAGTCTCTTCTCAGTCTCTCAGAGGTCACTTCTCAGTCACTTCTCAGTCTTCTCTGTCTCTCAGAGGTCACTTCTCAGTCACTTCTCAGTCTCTCAGAGGTCACTTCTCAGTCCTTCTCAGTCTCTCAGAGGTCACTTCTCAGTCTCTCAGTCTCTCAGGACCCTTCTCTCAGAGGTCACTTCTCAGTCTCTCAGAGCGTCACTTCTCAGTCACTTCTCAGTCTCTCAGAGTCACTTCTCATTCTCTCAGAGGTCACTTCTCAGTCACTTCTCAGTCTCTCAGAGGTCACTTCTCAGTCTCTCAGAGGTTACTTCTCAGTCTCTTCACTTCTCAGTCTCTCAGAGGTCACTTCTCAGTCACTTCTCAGTCTCTCAGAGGTCACTTCTCAGTCTCTCAGAGGTCACTTCTCAGTCTCTCAGAGGTCACTTCTCAGTCTCTCAGAGGTCACTTCTCAGTCTCTCAGAGGTCACTTCTCAGTCTCTCAGAGGTCACTTCTCAGTCTCCCAGAGGTCACTTCTCAGTCTCCCAGAGGTCACTTCTCAGTCTCTCAGAGGTCACTTCTCAGTCTCCCAGAGGTCACTTCTCAGTCTCTCAGAGGTCACTTCTCAGTCACTTCACAGTCTCTCAGAGGTCACTTCTCAGTCTCTTCTCAGTCTCTCAGAGGTCACTTCTCAGTCTCTCAGTCTCTTCTCAGTCTCTCAGAGGTCACTTCTCAGTCTCCCAGAGGTCACTTCTCAGTCTCTCAGAGGTTCTCAGTCTCCCAGAGGTCACTTCTCAGTCTCTCAGTCTCTCAGAGGTCCTTTCTCAGTCACTTCTCAGTCTCTCAGTGGTCACTTCTCAGTCTCCCAGAGGTCACTTCTCAGTCTCCCAGAGGTCACTTCTCAGTCTCTCAGAGGTCACTTCTCAGTCTCTCAGAGGTCACTTCTCAGTCTCTCAGTCTCTCAGAGGTCACTTCTCAGTCTCTTCCCAGTCTCCCAGAGGTCACTTCTCAGTCTCTTCTCAGTCTCTCAGAGGTCACTTCTCAGTCTCTTCTCAGTCTCTCAGAGGTCACTTCTCAGTCGCTTCTCTGTCTCTCAGTGGTCACTTCTCAGTCCCTTCTTAGTCTCTCAGAGGTCACTTCTCAGTCACTTTTCAGTCTCTCAGAGGTCACTTCTCAGTCTCTCAGGCGTCACTTCGCAGTCGCTTCTCAGTCTCTCAGAGGTCATTTCTCATTCTCTCAGAGGTCACTTCTCAGTCGCTTCTCAGTCTCTCAGAGGTCACTTCTCAGTCTCTCAGAGGTTACTTCTCAGTCTCCCAGAGGTCACTTCTCAGTCTCTCAGAGGTCACTTCTCAGTCTCTCAGAGGTCACTTCTCAGTCTCTCAGAGGTCACTTCTCAGTCTCTCAGAGGTCACTTCTCAGTCTCTCAGAGGACCCTTCTCAGTCTCTCAGAGGTCACTTCTCAGTCTCTCAGAGGTCACTTCTCAGTCTCCCAGAGGTCACTTCTCAGTCTCTCAGAGGTCACTTCTCAGTCTCTTCTCAGTCTCTCAGAGGTCACTTCTCAGTCACTTCTCAGTCTCTCAGTGGTCACTTCTCAGTCTCTTCTCAGTCTCTCAGAGGTCACTTCTCAGTCACTTCTCAGTCTCTCAGAGGTCACTTCTCAGTCTCTCAGAGGTCACTTCTCAGTCTCTCAGAGGTCACTTCTCAGTCTCTCAGAGGACCCTTCTCAGTCTCTCAGAGGACCCTTCTCAGTCTCTCAGAGGTCACTTCTCAGTCTCCCAGAGGTCACTTCTCAGTCTCCCAGAGGTCACTTCTCAGTCTCTCAGAGGTCACTTCTCAGTCTCCCAGAGGTCACTTCTCAGTCTCCCAGAGGTCACTTCTCAGTCACTTCTCAGTCTCTCAGTGGTCACTTCTCAGTCTCCCAGAGGTCACTTCTCAGTCTCCCAGAGGTCACTTCTCAGTCTCTCAGAGGTCACTTCTCAGTCTCTCAGAGGTCACTTCTCAGTCTCTCAGAGGACCCTTCTCAGTCTCTCAGACGTCACTTCTCAGTCTCTTCTCAGTCTCTCAGAGGTCACTTCGCAGTCGCTTCTCAGTCTCTCAGAGGTCACTTCTCAGTCTCTCAGACATCACTTCTCAGTCTCTTCTCTGTCTCTCAGTGGTCACTTCTCAGTCCCTTCTTCGTCTCTCAGAGGTCACTTCTCAGTCACTTCTCAGTCTCTCAGTGGTCACTTCTCAGTCACTTCTCAGTCTCTCAGAGGTCACTTCTCAGTCGCTTCTCTGTCTCTCAGTGGTCACTTCTCAGTCCCTTCTTAGTCTCTCAGAGGTCACTTCTCAGTCACTTCTCAGTCTCTCAGAGGTCACTTCTCAGTCACTTCTCAGTCTCTCAGTGGTCATTTCTCAGTCTCTTCTCAGTCTCTCAGAGGTCACTTCTCAGTCACTTCTCAGTCTCTCAGAGGTCACTTCTCAGTCTCTCAGAGGTCACTTCTCAGTCTCTCAGAGGACCCTTCTCAGTCTCTCAGAGGACCCTTCTCAGTCTCTCAGAGGTCACTTCTCAGTCTCCCAGAGGTCACTTCTCAGTCTCCCAGAGGTCACTTCTCAGTCTCTCAGAGGTCACTTCTCAGTCTCCCAGAGGTCACTTCTCAGTCTCCCAGAGGTCACTTCTCAGTCACTTCTCAGTCTCTCAGTGGTCACTTCTCAGTCTCCCAGAGGTCACTTCTCAGTCTCCCAGAGGTCACTTCTCCCAGTCTCTCAGAGGTCACTTCTCAGTCTCTCAGAGGTCACTCACTCTCAGTCTCTTCTCAGTCTCTCAGAGGTCACTTCTCAGTCTCTTCACTTCAGTCTCTCAGAGGTCACTTCTCAGTCTCTTCTCTGTCTCTCAGTGGTCACTTCTCAGTCCTTCTTCAGTCTCTCAGAGGTCACTTCTCAGTCCCTTCTTAGTCTCTCAGAGGTCACTTCTCAGTCTCTTCTCAGTCTCTCAGAGGTCACTTCTCAGTCTCTCAGTGGTCACTTCTCAGTCTCTCAGAGGTCACTTCTCAGTCTCTTCTCAGTCTCTCAGAGGTCACTTCTCAGTCACTTCTCAGTCTCTCAGTGGTCATTTCTCAGACTCTTCTCAGTCTCTCAGAGGTCACTTCTCAGTCACTTCTCAGTCTCTCAGAGGTCACTTCTCAGTCTCTCAGAGGTCACTTCTCAGTCTCTCAGAGGACCCTTCTCAGTCTCTCAGAGGTCCCTTCTCAGTCTCTCAGAGGTCACTTCTCAGTCTCCCAGAGGTCACTTCTCAGTCTCCCAGAGGTCACTTCTCAGTCTCTCAGAGGTCACTTCTCAGTCTCCCAGAGGTCACTTCTCAGTCTCCCAGAGGTCACTTCTCAGTCTCTCAGAGGTCACTTCTCAGTCTCTCAGTGGTCACTTCTCAGTCTCCCAGAGGTCACTTCTCAGTCTCCCAGAGGTCACTTCTCAGTCTCTCAGAGGTCACTTCTCAGTCTCTCAGAGGTCACTTCTCAGTCTCTTCCCAGTCTCTCAGAGGTCACTTCTCAGTCTCTTCTCAGTCTCTCAGAGGTCACTTCTCAGTCGCTTCTCTGTCTCTCAGTGGTCACTTCTCAGTCCCTTCTTAGTCTCTCAGAGGTCACTTCTCAGTCACTTCTCAGTCTCTCAGAGGTCACTTCTCAGTCTCTCAGAGGACCCTTCTCAGTCTCTCAGACGTCACTTCGCAGTCGCTTCTCAGTCTCTCAGAGGTCATTTCTCATTCTCTCAGAGGTCACTTCTCAGTCGCTTCTCAGTCTCTCAGAGGTCACTTCTCAGTCTCTCAGAGGTTACTTCTCAGTCTCCCAGAGGTCACTTCTCAGTCTCCCAGAGGTCACTTCTCAGTCTCTCAGAGGTCACTTCTTAGTCTCCCAGAGGTCACTTCTCAGTCTCTAAGAGGTCACTTCTCAGTCTCTCATTGGTCACTTCTCAGTCGCTTCTCAGTCTCTCAGAGGTCACTTCTCAGTCTCTCAGAGGTCACTTCTCAGTCTCTCAGAGGACCCTTCTCAGTCTCTCAGAGGTCACTTCTCAGTCTCTCAGAGGTCACTTCTCAGTCACTTATCAGTCTCCCAGAGGTCACTTCTCAGTCTCCCAGAGGTCACTTCTCAGTCTCTCAGAGGTCACTTCTCAGTCTCTCAGAGGTCACTTCTCAGTCTCTCAGAGGTCACTTCTCAGTCTCTTCTCAGTCTCTCAGAGGTCACTTCTCAGTCTCTTCTCAGTCTCTCAGAGGTCACTTCTCAGTCTCTCAGTGGTCACTTCTCAGTCTGTCAGAGGTCACTTCTCAGTCTCTTCTCAATCTCTCAGAGGTCACTTCTCAGTCACTTCTCAGTCTCTCAGTGGTCACTTCTCAGTCCCTTCTTAGTCTCTCAGAGGTCACTTCTCAGTCTCTTCACAGTCTCTCAGAGGTCACTTCTGAGTCACTTCTCTGTCTCTCAGTGGTCACTTCTCAGTCCGTTCTTAGTCTTTCAGTCTCTCAGATCACTTCTCAGTCACTTCTCAGTTTCTCAGAGGTCTCTTCTCAGTCTCTCAGAGGTCACTTCTCAGTCCTTCTCAGTCTCTCAGTGGTCACTTCTCAGTCTCTTCTCAGTCTCTCAGAGGTCACTTCTCAGTCTCTCAGAGGTCACTTCTCAGTCTCCCAGAGGTCACTTCTCAGTCACTTCTCAGTCTCTCAGTGGTCACTTCTCAGTCTCTCAGAGATCACTTCTCAGTCTCCCAGAGGTCACTTCTCAGTCTCTTCTCAGTCTTCTCAGTCTCTCAGGGTCACTTCTCAGTCTCTCAGAGGTCACTTTTCAGTCTCTCAGAGGTCACTTCTCAGAGGTCTTCTCAGTCTCTCAGAGGTCACTTCTCAGTCTCTCAGTCTCTCAGGTCACTTCTCAGTCTCTCAGAGGTCACTTCTCAGTCACTTCTCAGTCTCTCAGAGGTCACTTCTCAGTCTCTCAGAGGACCCTTCTCAGTCTCTCAGAGGACCCTTCTCAGTCACTTCTCAGTCTCTCAGAGGTCACTTCTCAGTCTCTCTCTCAGAGGTCACTTCTCAGTCTCTCAGAGGTCACTTCTCAGTCTCTCAGAGGTCACTTCTCAGTCACTTCTCTGTCTCTCAGTGGTCACTTCTCAGTCCTTCTTCGTCTCTGAGGTCACTTCTCAGTCTCTCAGTGGTCACTTCTCAGTCACTTCTCAGTCTCTCAGAGGTCACTTCTCAGTCGCTTCTCTGTCTCTCAGTGGTCACTTCTCAGTCCCTTCTTAGTCTCTCAGAGATCACTTCTCAGTCACTTCTCAGTTTCTCAGAGGTCTCTTCTCAGTCTATCAGAGGTCACTTCTCAGTCCCTTCTTAGTCTCTCAGTGGTCACTTCTCAGTCTCTTCTCAGTCTCTCAGAGGTCACTTCTCAGTCTCTCAGAGGTCACTTCTCAGTCTCCCAGAGGTCACTTCTCAGTCACTTTTCAGTCTCTCAGTGGTCACTTCTCAGTCTCCCAGAGGTCACTTCTCAGTCTCCCAGAGGTCACTTCTCAGTCTCCCAGAGGTCACTTCTCAGTCTCTTCTCAGTCTCTAAGAGGTCACTTCTCAGTCTCTCAGAGGTGACTTTTCAGTCTCTCAGAGGTCACTTCTCAGTCTCTCAGAGGTCACTTCTCAGTCTCTCAGTGGTCACTTCTCAGTCTCTCAGAGGTCACTTCTCAGTCTCCCAGAGGTCACTTCTTAGTCTCCCAGTCACTTCTCTCTCAGAGGTCACTTCTCAGTCTCTCAGAGGTCACTTCTCAGTCTCTCAGGTCACTTCTCAGTCGCTTCTCAGTCTCTCAGAGGTCACTTCTCAGTCTCTCAGAGGTCACTTCTCAGTCTCCCAGAGGTCACTTCTCAGTCTCTCAGAGGTCACTTCTCAGTCACTTCTCAGTCTCTCAGAGGTCACTTCTCAGTCTCTCAGAGGACCCTTCTCAGTCTCTCAGACGTCACTTCGCAGTCGCTTCTCAGTCTCTCAGAGGTCATTTCTCATTCTCTCAGAGGTCACTTCTCAGTCGCTTCTCAGTCTCTCAGAGGTTACTTCTCAGTCTCCCAGAGGTCACTTCTCAGTCTCCCAGAGGTCACTTCTCAGTCTCTCAGAGGTCACTTCTTAGTCTCCCAGAGGTCACTTCTCAGTCTCTAAGAGGTCACTTCTCAGTCTCTCATTGGTCACTTCTCAGTCGCTTCTCAGTCTCTCAGAGGTCACTTCTCAGTCTCTCAGAGGTCACTTCTCAGTCTCTCAGAGGACCCTTCTCAGTCTCTCAGAGGTCACTTCTCAGTCTCCCAGAGGTCACTTCTCAGTCTCCCAGAGGTCACTTCTCAGTCTCCCAGAGGTCACTTCTCAGTCTCTTCTCAGTCTCTCAGAGGTCACTCACTTCTCAGTCTCTCAGAGGTCACTTCTCAGTCTCTCAGAGGGTCACTTCTCAGTCTCTCAGAGGTCACTTCTCAGTCCCTTCTCAGTCTCTCAGAGGTCACTTCTCAGTCTCTCAGTGGTCACTTCTCAGTCTCTCAGAGGTCACTTACATTTACATTTACATTTAAGTCATTTCAGACGCTCTTATCCAGAGGACTTACACTTCTCAGTCTTCTCTGTCTCTCAGTGGTCACTTCTCAGTCCTTCTTAGTCTCTCAGAGGTCACTTCTCAGTCACTTCTCAGTCTCTCAGAGGTCACTTCTCAGTCGCTTCTCTGTCTCTCAGTGGTCACTTCTCAGTCCGTTCTTAGTCTCTCAGAGATCACTTCTCAGTCACTTCTCAGTTTCTCAGAGGTCTCTTCTCAGTCTATCAGAGGTCTCTCAGAGGACCCTTCTCAGTCTCTCAGAGGTCACTTCTCAGTCTCTCAGAGGTCACTTCTCAGTCTCTTCTCAGTCTCTCAGAGGTCACTCCTCTGTCTCTCAGAGGTCACTTCTCAGTCACTTCTCTGTCTCTCAGTGGTCACTTCTCAGTCCCTTCTTCGTCTCTCAGAGGTCACTTCTCAGTCTCTCAGTGGTCACTTCTCAGTCTCTCAGAGGTCACTTCTCAGTCGCTTCTCTGTCTCTCAGTGGTCACTTCTCAGTCCCTTCTTAGTCTCTCAGAGATCACTTCTCAGTCACTTCTCAGTTTCTCAGAGGTCTCTTCTCAGTCTATCAGAGGTCACTTCTCAGTCCCTTCTTAGTCTCTCAGTGGTCACTTCTCAGTCTCTTCTCAGTCTCTCAGAGGTCACTTCTCAGTCTCTCAGAGGTCACTTCTCAGTCTCCCAGAGGTCACTTCTCAGTCACTTCTCAGTCTCTCAGTGGTCACTTCTCAGTCTCCCAGAGGTCACTTCTCAGTCTCCCAGAGGTCACTTCTCAGTCACTTCTCAGTCTCTCAGAGGTCACTTCTCAGTCTCCCAGAGGTCACTTCTCAGTCTCCCAGAGGTCACTTCTCAGTCTCTTCTCAGTCTCTAAGAGGTCACTTCTCAGTCTCTCAGAGGTGACTTTTCAGTCTCTCAGAGGTCACTTCTCAGTCTCTCAGAGGTCACTTCTCAGTCTCTCAGTGGTCACTTCTCAGTCTCTCAGAGGTCACTTCTCAGTCACTTCTCAGTCTCTCAGAGGTCACTTCTCAGTCTCTCAGAGGACCCTTCTCAGTCTCTCAGACGTCACTTCTCAGTCTCTTCTCAGTCTCTCAGAGGTCACTTCGCAGTCGCTTCTCAGTCTCTCAGAGGTCACTTCTCAGTCCTCAGACATCACTTCTCAGTCTCTCAGAGGTCACTTCTCAGTCTCTCAGAGGTCACTTCTCAGTCTCTTCTCAGTCTCTCAGGTCAATTCTCAGTCTCTCAGAGGTCACTTCTCAGTCACTTCTCAGTCTCTCAGAGGTCACTTCTCAGTCTCTCAGAGGACACTTCTCAGTCTCTCAGAGGTCACTTCTCAGTCTCTCAGTCTCTCAGGTCACTTCTCAGTCTCTCAGTGGTCAATTCTCAGTCTCTCAGAGGTCACTTCTCAGTCACTTCTCAGTCTCTCAGAGGTCACTTCTCAGTCTCTCAGAGGTCCCTTCTCAGTCTCTCAGACATCACTTCTCAGTCTCTCAGAGGTCACTTCTCAGTCTCTCAGAGGTCACTTCTCAGTCTCCCAGAGGTCTTTCTCAGTCTCTCAGAGGTCAGTCAGACTCACTTCTCAGTCTCTCAGAGGTCACTTCTCAGTCTCTTCTCAGTCTCTCAGAGGTCACTTCTCAGTCACTTCTCAGTCTCTCAGAGTCACTTCTCAGTCTCTCAGAGGTCACTTCTCAGTCACTCTCTCAGTCTCTCAGAGGTCACTTCTCAGTCTCTCAGAGGTCACTTCTCAGTCTCTCAGAGGTCACTTCTCAGTCTCTCAGAGGTCACTTCTCAGTCTTCTCAGTCTCTCAGAGGTCACTTCTCAGTCTCTCAGAGGTCACTTCTCAGTCTCTCAGAGGTCACTTCTCAGTCTCTCAGAGGTCACTTCTCAGTCTCTCAGAGGTCACTTCTCAGTCTCTCAGAGGTCACTTCTCAGTCTCTCAGAGGTCACTTCTCAGTCACTTCTCTGTCTCTCAGTGGTCACTTCTCAGTCCCTTCTTCGTCTCTGAGGTCACTTCTCAGTCTCTCAGTGGTCACTTCTCAGTCTCTCAGTGGTCACTTCTCAGTCTCTCAGAGGTCACTTCTCAGTCACTTCTCAGTCTCTCAGAGGTCACTTCTCAGTCTCTCAGAGGACTTTCTCAGTCTCTCAGAGGACACTTCTCAGTCTCTCAGAGGTCACTTCTCAGTCTCTAAGAGGTCATTCTCAGTCTCTCAGAGGTCACTTCTCAGTCTCTCAGAGGTCACTTCTCAGTCACTTCTCTGTCTCTCAGTGGTCACTTCTCAGTCCCTTCTTCGTCTCTGAGGTCACTTCTCAGTCTCTCAGTGGTCACTTCTCAGTCACTTCTCAGTCTCTCAGAGGTCACTTCTCAGTCGCTTCTCTGTCTCTCAGTGGTCACTTCTCAGTCCGTTCTTAGTCTCTCTCAGACATCACTTCTCAGTCACTTCTCAGTTTCTCAGAGGTCTCTTCTCAGTCTGTCAGAGATCACTTCTCAGTCCCTTCTTAGTCTCTCAGAGATCACTTCTCAGTCTCTTCTCAGTCTCTCAGAGGTCACTTCTCAGTCTCTCAGTGGTAAGTTCTCAGTCTTTCAGAGGTCACTTCTCAGTCACTTCTCAGTCTCTCAGTGGTCATTTCTCAGTCTCTTCTCAGTCTCTCAGAGGTCACTTCTCAGTCACTTCTCAGTCTCTCAGAGGTCACTTCTCAGTCTCTCAGAGGTCACTTCTCAGTCTCTCAGAGGTCACTTCTCAGTCTCTTCTCAGTATCTGAGGTCACTTCTCAGTCTCTCAGAGGTCACTTCTCAGTCTCCCAGAGGTCACTTCTCAGTCTCCCAGAGGTCACTTCTCAGTCTCTCAGTGGTCACTTCTCAGTCTCTCAGAGGTCACTTCTCAGTCACTTCTCAGTCTCTCAGAGGTCACTTCTCAGTCTCTCAGAGGACCCTTCTCAGTCTCTCAGACGTCACTTCTCAGTCTCTCAGAGGTCACTTCTCAGTCTCTTCTCAGTCTCTCAGAGGTCACTTCTCAGTCTCTCAGAGGTCACTTCTCAGTCTCTCAGAGGTCACTTCTCAGTCTCTCAGTGGTCACTTCTCAGTCTCTCAGAGGTCACTTCTCAGTCACTTCTCAGTCTCTCAGAGGTCACTTCTCAGTCTCTCAGAGGACCCTTCTCAGTCTCTCAGACGTCACTTCTCAGTCTCTCAGAGGTCACTTCTCAGTCTCTCAGTGGTCACTTCTCAGTCTCTCAGAGGTCACTTCTCAGTCACTTCTCAGTCTCTCAGAGGTCACTTCTCAGTCTCTCAGAGGACCCTTCTCAGTCTCTCAGACGTCACTTCTCAGTCTCTCAGAGGTCACTTCTCAGTCGCTTCTCTGTCTCTCAGTGTTCACTTCTCAGTCCCTTCTTAGTCTCTCAGAGGTCACTTCTCAGTCTCTTCTCAGTCTCTCAGAGGTCACTTCTCAGTCTCTTCTCAGTCTCTCAGAGGTCACTTCTCAGTCTCTCAGTGGTCACTTCTCAGTCTGTCAGAGGTCACTTCTCAGTCTCTCAGAGGTCACTTCTCAGTCTCTCAGAGGTCACTTCTCAGTCTCTCAGAGGTCACTTCTCAGTCTCTCAGAGGTCACTTCTCAGTCTCTCAGAGGTCACTTCTCAGTCTCTTCTCAGTCTCTCAGAGGTCACTTCTCAGTCTCTTCTCAGTCTCTCAGAGGTCACTTCTCAGTCACTTCTCAGTCTCTCAGAGGAGGTCACTTCTCAGTCTCTCAGAGGTCACTTCTCAGTCTCTCAGAGGTCACTTCTCAGTCTCTCAGATGTCACTTCTCAGTCTCTCAGAGGTCACTTCCTTCTCAGTCTCTCAGAGGTCACTTCTCAGTCTCCCAGAGGTCACTTCTCAGTCTCCCAGAGGTCACTTCTCAGTCTCCCAGAGGTCACTTCTCAGTCTCTCAGTCTCTCAGGTCACTTCTCAGTCTCTCACTTCTCAGTCTCTCAGAGGTCACTTCTCAGTCTCTCAGAGGTCACTTCTCAGTCTCTCAGAGGTCACTTCTCAGTCACTTCTCTGTCTCTCAGTGGTCACTTCTCAGTCCCTTCTTCGTCTCTCAGAGGTCACTTCTCAGTCACTTCTCAGTCTCTCAGAGGTCACTTCTCAGTCGCTTCTCTGTCTCTCAGTGGTCACTTCTCAGTCCCTTCTTAGTCTCTCAGAGGTCACTTCTCAGTCCCTTCTTCGTCTCTCAGAGGTCACTTCTCAGTCACTTCTCAGTCTCTCAGTGGTCACTTCTCAGTCACTTCTCAGTCTCTCATTGGTCACTTCTCAGTCGCTTCTCAGTCTCTCAGAGGTCACTTCTCAGTCTCTCAGAGGTCACTTCTCAGTCTCTCAGAGGTCACTTCTCAGTCTCCCAGAGGTCACTTCTCAGTCTCCCAGAGGTCACTTCTCAGTCTCCCAGAGGTCACTTCTCAGTCTCTCAGAGGTCACTTCTCAGTCTCTCAGAGGTCACTTCTCAGTCTCTCAGAGGTCACTTCTCAGTCTCTTCTCAGTCTCTCAGAGGTCACTTCTCAGTCTCTCAGAGGTCACTTCTCAGTCACTTCTCTGTCTCTCAGTGGTCACTTCTCAGTCCCTTCTTCGTCTCTCAGAGGTCACTTCTCAGTCACTTCTCAGTCTCTCAGTGGTCACTTCTCAGTCACTTCTCAGTCTCTCAGAGGTCACTTCTCAGTCGCTTCTCTGTCTCTCAGTGGTCACTTCTCAGTCCCTTCTTAGTCTCTAAGAGGTCACTTCTCAGTCTCTCATTGGTCACTTCTCAGTCGCTTCTCAGTCTCTCAGAGGTCACTTCTCAGTCTCTCAGAGGTCACTTCTCAGTCTCTCAGAGGACCCTTCTCAGTCTCTCAGAGGTCACTTCTCAGTCTCTCAGAGGTCACTTCTCAGTCTCCCAGAGGTCACTTCTCAGTCTCCCAGAGGTCACTTCTCAGTCTCTCAGAGGTCACTTCTCAGTCTCCCAGAGGTCACTTATCAGTCTCCCAGAGGTCACTTCTCAGTCTCCCAGAGGTCACTTCAGTCTCCCAGAGGTCACTTCTCAGTCTCCCAGAGGTCACTTCTCAGTCTCTCAGAGGTCACTTCTCAGTCTCTCAGAGGTCACTTCTCAGTCTCTTCTCAGTCTCTCAGAGGTCACTTCTCAGTCTCTCAGAGGTCACTTCTCAGTCACTTCTCTGTCTCTCAGTGGTCACTTCTCAGTCCCTTCTTCGTCTCTCAGAGGTCACTTCTCAGTCACTTCTCAGTCTCTCAGTGGTCACTTCTCAGTCACTTCTCAGTCTCTCAGAGGTCACTTCTCAGTCGCTTCTCTGTCTCTCAGTGGTCACTTCTCAGTCCCTTCTTAGTCTCTCAGAGGTCACTTCTCAGTCACTTCTCAGTCTCTCAGAGGTCACTTCTCAGTCGCTTCTCTGTCTCTCAGTGGTCACTTCTCAGTCCCTTCTTAGTCTCTCAGAGATCACTTCTCAGTCACTTCTCAGTTTCTCAGAGGTCTCTTCTCAGTCTATCAGAGGTCACTTCTCAGTCCCTTCTTAGTCTCTCAGAGGTCACTTCTCAGTCTCTTCTCAGTCTCTCAGAGGTCACTTCTCAGTCTCTCAGAGGTCACTTCTCAGTCTCTCAGAGGTCACTTCTCAGTCACTTCTCAGTCACTTCTCAGTCTCCCAGAGATCACTTCTCAGTCTCCCAGAGGTCACTTCTCAGTCACTTCTCAGTCTCTCAGTGGTCACTTCTCAGTCTCCCAGAGGTCACTTCTCAGTCTCCCAGAGGTCACTTCTCCGTCTCCCAGAGGTCACTTCTCAGTCTCTTCTCAGTCTCTAAGAGGTCACTTCTCAGTCTCTCAGAGGTGACTTTTCAGTCTCTCAGAGGTCACTCTCAGAGGTCAGTCTCTCAGTCTCTCAGAGGTCACTTCTCAGTCTCTCAGACATCACTTCTCAGTCTCTCAGAGGTCACTTCTCAGTCTCTCAGAGGTCACTTCTCAGTCTCTTCTCAATCTCTTAGAGGTCACTTCTCAGTCTCTCAGTAGTCACTTCTCAGTCTCCCAGAGGTCACTTCTCAGTCACTTCTCAGTCTCTCAGAGGTCACTTCTCAGTCTCTCAGAGGTCACTTCTCAGTCTCTCAGAGGTATCTTCTCAGTCTCTCAGAGGTCACTTCTCAGTCTCTCAGAGATCACTTCTCAGTCTCTCAGAGGTAACTTCTCAGTCTCTCAGAGGTCACTTCCCAGTCTCTTCTCAGTCTCCGTGAGGTCTCTTCTCAGTCTCTCAGAGGTCACTTCTCAGTCTCTCAGAGGTCACTTCTCAGTCTCTCAGAGGTAACGTCTCAGTCTCTTCTCAGTCTCCGTGAGGTCTCTTCTCAGTCTCTCAGAGGTCACTTCTCAGTCTCTCAGACGTCACTTCTCAGTCTCTCAGAGGTCACTTCTCAGTCTCTTCTCAGCCTCTCAGAGTCCACTTCTCAGTAGCGTCTCAGTCTCTCAGAGGTCACTTCTCAGTCACTTCTCAGATTCTCAGAGGTCTCTTCTCAGTCTCTCAGAGGTCACTTCTCAGTATCTCAGAGGTCACTTCTCAGTCTCTCAGAGGTCACTTCTCAGTCTCTCAGAGGTCACTTCTCAGTCTCTCAGAGGTCACTTCTCAGTCTCTCAGAGGTCACTTCTCAGTCTCTCAGAGGTCACTTCTCAGTCTCTCAGAGGTATTTTTTCAGTCTTTCAGAGGTGACTTCTCAGTCACTTCTCTGTCTCTCAGAGGTCACTTCTCAGTCTCTCAGAGGTCAGTTCTCAGTCACTTCTCAGTCTCTCAGTGGTCACTTGTTAGTCTCCCAGAGGTCACTTCTCAGAGGTCACTTCTCAGTCTCTTCTCAGTCTCTCAGAGGTCTTTTTTAGTCTTTCAGAGGTGACTTCTCAGTCGCTTCTCAGTCTCTCAGAGGTCACTTCTCAGTCGCTTCTCAGTCTCTCAGTGGTCACTTCTCAGTCACTTCCCAGTCTCTCAGAGGTCACTTCTCAGTCACTTCTCAGTCTCCCAGAGGTCACTTCTCAGTCACTTCTCAGTGGTCACTTCTCAGTCACTTCTCAGTGGTCACTTCTCAGTCGCTTCTCAGTCTCTCAGAGGTCACTTCTCAGTCACTTCTCTGTCTCTCAGTGGTCACTTCTCAGTCACTTCTCAGTCTCTCAGAGGTCACTCTCAGTCACTTCACTTCTCAGTCTCTCAGAGGTCACTTCTCAGTCTCTTCTCAGTATCTCAGAGGTCACTTCTCAGTCTCAGAGGTCACTTCTCAGTCTCTTCTCAGTCTATCAGAGGTCAATTCTCAGTCTCTTCTCAGTCTCCCAGAGGTCACTTCTCAGTCTCTCAGAGGTCACTTCTCAGTCTCTCAGAGGTCACTTCTCAGTCTCTTCTCAGTCTCTCAGAGGTCACTTCTCAGTCTCTCAGAGGACCCTTCTCAGTCTCTCAGACGTCACTTCTCAGTCTCTCAGAGGTCACTTCGCAGTCGCTTCTCAGTCTCTCAGAGGTCACTTCTCAGTCTCTCAGACATCACTTCTCAGTCTCTCAGAGGTCACTTCTCAGTCTCTCAGAGGTCACTTCCTAGTGTCTTCTCAGTCTCTCAGAGTCCATTTCTCAGTCTCTTCTCAATCTCTTAGAGGTCACTTCTCAGTCACTTCTCAGTCTCTCAGTAGTCACTTCTCAGTCTCCCAGAGGTCACTTCTCAGTCACTTCTCAGTCGCTTCTCAGTCTCTCAGAGGTCACTTCTCAGTCTCTCAGAGGTCACTTCTCAGTCTCTCAGAGGTCACTTCTCAGTCTCTCAGAGGTCTCTTCTCAGTCTCTCAGAGGTCACTTCTCAGTCTCTCAGAGGTCACTTCTCAGTCTCTCAGAGGTAACGTCTCAGTCTCTTCTCAGTCTCCGTGAGGTCTCTTCTCAGTCTCTCAGAGGTCACTTCTCAGTCTCTCAGACGTCACTTCTCAGTCTCTCTCAGAGGTGACTTCTCAGTCTCTTCTCAGCCTCTCAGAGTCCACTTCTCAGTAGCGTCTCAGTCTCTCAGAGGTCACTTCTCAGTCACTTCTCAGATTCTCAGAGGTCTCTTCTCTGTCTCTCAGAGGTCACTTCTCAGTATCTCAGAGGTCACTTCTCAGTCTCTCAGTGGTCACTTCTCAGTCACTTCTCAGTCTCTCAGAGGTCACTTCTCAGTCACTTCTCAGATTCTCAGAGGTCTCTTCTCAGTCTCTCAGAGGTCAGTCTCTCAGAGGTCACTTCTCAGTCTCTCAGAGGTCACTTCTCAGTCTCTCAGAGGTCACTTCTCAGTCTCTCAGAGGTCACTTCTCAGTCTCTCAGAGGTCACTTCTCAGTCTCTCAGAGGTCACTTCTCAGTCTCTCAGAGGTCACTTCTCAGTCTCTTCTCAGTCTCTCAGAGTCCACTTCTCAGTCTCTCAGAGGTATTATTTCATTCTTTCAGAGGTTACTTCTCAGTCAGTTCTCTGTCTCTCAGAGGTCACTTCTCATTCTCTCAGAGGTCAGTTCTCAGTCTCTCAGTGGTCACTTGTTAGTCTCCCAGAGGTCACTTCTCAGAGGTCACTTCTCAGTCTCTTCTCAGTCTCTCAGAGGTCTTTTTTAGTCTTTCAGAGGTGACTTCTCAGTCGCTTCTCAGTCTCTCAGAGGTCACTTCTCAGTCGCTTCTCAGTCTCTCAGTGGTCACTTCTCAGTCACTTCCCAGTCTCTCAGAGGTCACTTCTCAGTCACTCAGAGGTCACTTCTCAGTCTCTTCTCAGTGGTCACTTCTCAGTGGTCACTTCTCAGTCGTCTTCTCAGTCTCTCAGAGGTCACTTCTCAGTCACTTCTCTGTCTCTCAGTGGTCACTTCTCAGTCACTTCTCAGATTCTCAGAGGTCTCTTCTCAGTCTCTCAGAGGTCACTTCTCAGTCACTTCTTAGTCTCTCAGAGGTCACTTCTCAGTCTCTTCTCAGTATCTCAGAGGTCACTTCTCAGTCTCAGAGGTCACTTCTCAGTCTCTTCTCAGTCTATCAGAGGTCAATTCTCAGTCTCTTCTCAGTCTCTCAGAGGTCACTTCTCAGTCTCTCAGAGGTCACTTCTCAGTCTCTTCTCAGTCTCTCAGAGTCCACTTCTCAGTCTCTTCTCAGTCTCTCAGAGGTATTTTTTCAGTCTTTCAGAGGTGACTTCTCAGTCACTTCTCAGTCTCTCAGATGTCTCTTCTCAGTCTCCCAGAGGTCACTTCTCAGTCACTTCTCAGTATATAACAAAGTATTGAAATAAACTGTTGTTATTGACCAAATACTTATTTTCCACCATAATTTGCAAATAAATTCATTAAAAATCCTACAATGTGATTTTTTGGATTTTTGTCTTCTATTTGCCTGTCATAGTTGAAGTGTACCTATGATGAAAATTACAGGCCTCTCTCATCTTTTTAAGGGGGAGAACTTGCACAATTGGTGGCTGACTAAATACTTTTTTGCTCCACTGTATACACAAGCACGGATACAGGCACAGATGCAGGCATGATTGGATGCAGGCACGTACGTGCACACACACACACACACTCACACACATCCACTCTTAACAGTAGAAAATCAGAAAATGGGCCAAAAACAAAGTCTCAAACTCAGATTAATCTGGCTCTATCCACCAGCGACTAGTATCTGTACTGTATGGTTGGCCAGACTTAAACTGTTCCCAGTCTGTCATTGAAGGGCCTATCTGCCAATTAGCCATCCATGGACAGGGTTGGGTAGTTTACTTTCTAAATGTAATCTGTTTCAGTTATTAAATACAGTACCTGCCCAAAATTGTAATCAGTAACGTAAACATTTGGATTACACAGTAGCGTAATCTGATTACTTCCAGTTACTTTTGGAGTACTTTTCCTGTAAGAAGCATTAGAAGAAGAGAAAAATATCAATAAAATGCATTTGGTGTGTTATACTGGTCTCTGACTTGTGGTCAGACTCATTCAGGTGGAACAAACTTAAATGTATGCCTTTTTTTGATTATGAATTGAATGTCACTGAGAAAACAGAAAGGTGTCAGAATGTATTTTTCCCGCAAACCTTCTTTCTGAATTCAAAAGTAATCTAAGAAGTAATCATCTTGTAATCAAAAGTATCTGTAAATCTAACTGAAATATTTCATCTGGTAAAGTAATGTATTACAGTTTTTGGTAATTAGATAACATGTTTGTTGGTGGTTGGCTCTTTTTCTCTTTTTTTCCCCCCCTGACTGTCTTTTTTTTCTGTCATTGCAGTGATAGTAGAATGCCTATTTGTGTCATTGCAGTGATAGTAGAATGCCTATTTGTGTCATTGCAGTGATAGTAGAATGCCTATTTGTGTCATTGCAGTGATAGTAGAATGCCTATTTGTGTCATTGCAGTGATAGTAGAATGCCTATTTGTGTCATTGCAGTGATAGTAGAATGCCTATTTGTGTCATTGCAGTGATAGTAGAATGCCTATTTGTGTCATTGCAGTGATAGTAGAATGCCTATTTGTGTCATTGTTGTGATAGTAGAATGCCTGTGTCATTTCTGTGAGTAGAATGCTATTTGTGTCATTTGTTGTGATAGTAGAATGCCTATTTGTGTCATTGCAGTGATAGTAGAATACCTATTTGTATCATTGTTGTGATAGTAGAATGCCTATTTGTGTCATTGCAGTGATAGTAGAATGCCTATTTGTGTCATTGCAGTGATAGTAGAATGCCTATTTGTATCATTGTTGTGATAATAGAATGCCTATTTGTGTCATTGCAGTGATAGTAGAATGCCTATTTGTGCCATTGTTGTGATAGTAGAATACCTATTTGTGTCATTGCAGTGATAGTAGAATGCCTATTTGTGCCATTGTTGTGATAGTAGAATACCTATTTGTGTCATTGCAGTGATAGTAGAATGCCTATTTGTGTCATTGCAGTGATAGTAGAATGCCTATTTGTGTCATTTCTGTGATAGTAGAATGCCTATTTGTGTCATTGCAGTGATAGTAGAATGCCTATTTGTGTCATTGTTGTGATAGTAGAATGCCTATTTGTGTCATTGCTGTGATAGTAGAATGCCTATTTGTGTCATTGTTGTGATAGTAGAATGCCTATTTGTGTCATTTCTGTGATAGTAGAATGCCTATTTGTGTCATTGTTGTGATAGTAGAATGCCTATTTGTGTCATTGTTGTGATAGTAGAATGCCTATTTGTGTCATTTCCGTGATAGTAGAATGCCTATTTGTGTCATTGTTGTGATAGTAGAATGCCTATTTGTGTCATTTCTGTGATAGTAGAATGCCTATTTGTGTCATTTCTGTGATAGTAGAATGCCTATTTGTGTCATTGTTGTGATAGTAGAATGCCTATTTGTGTCATTGTTGTGATAGTAGACTTCCTATTTGTGTCATTGCAGTGATAGTAGAATGCCTATTTGTGTCATTTCTGTGATAGTAGAATGCCTATTTGTGTCATTGTTGTGATAGTAGAATGCCTATTTGTGTCATTGTTGTGATAGTAGAATGCCTATTTGTGTCATTTCTGTGATAGTAGAATGCCTATTTGTGTCATTGTTGTGATAGTAGAATGCCTATTTGTGTCATTGCAGTGATAGTAGAATGCCTATTTGTGTCATTGTTGTGATAGTAGACTTCCTATTTGTGTCATTGCAGTGATAGTAGAATGCCTATTTGTGTCATTTCTGTGATAGTAGAATGCCTATTTGTGTCATTGTTGTGATAGTAGAATGCCTATTTGTGTCATTGCAGTGATAGTAGAATGCCTATTTGTGTCATTGTTGTGATAGTAGAATGCCTATTTGTGTCATTGTTGTGATAGTAGAATGCCTATTTGTGTCATTGTTGTGATAGTAGAATGCCTATTTGTGTCATTGTTGTGATAGTAGAATGCCTATTTGTGTCATTGTTGTGATAGTAGAATGCCTATTTGTGTCATTGCAGTGATAGTAGAATGCCTATTTGTGTCATTGCAGTGATAGTAGAATGCCTATTTGTGTCATTGTTGTGATAGTAGAATGCCTATTTGTGTCATTGCAGTGATAGTAGAATGCCTATTTGTGTCATTGTTGTGATAGTAGAATGCCTATTTGTGTCATTTCTGTGATAGTAGAATGCCTATTTGTGTCATTGTTGTGATAGTAGAATGCCTATTTGTGTCATTTCTGTGATAGTAGAATGCCTATTTGTGTCATTGTTGTGATAGTAGAATGCCTATTTGTGTCATTGCAGTGATAGTAGAATGCCTATTTGTGTCATTGCAGTGATAGTAGAATGCCTATTTGTGTCATTGTTGTGATAGTAGAATGCCTATTTGTGTCATTGCAGTGATAGTAGAATGCCTATTTGTGCCATTGTTGTGATAGTAGAATGCCTATTTGTGTCATTGCAGTGATAGTAGAATGCCTATTTGTGTCATTGTTGTGATAGTAGAATGCCTATTTGTGTCATTGCAGTGATAGTAGAATGCCTATTTGTGTCATTGCAGTGATAGTAGAATGCCTATTTGTGTCATTTCTGTGATAGTAGAATGCCTATTTGTGTCATTTCTGTGATAGTAGAATGCCTATTTGTGTCATTGTTGTGATAGTAGAATGCCTATTTGTGTCATTTCTGTGATAGTAGAATGCCTATTTGTGTCATTGCAGTGATAGTAGAATGCCTATTTGTGTCATTTCTGTGATAGTAGAATGCCTATTTGTGTCATTGTTGTGATAGTAGAATGCCTATTGTCATTGTTGTGATAGTAGAATGCCTATTTGTGTCATTGCAGTGATAGTAGAATGCCTATTTGTGTCATTGTTGTGATAGTAGAATGCCTATTTGTGTCATTGCTGTGATAGTAGAATGCCTATTTGTGTCATTTCTGTGATAGTAGAATGCCTATTTGTGTCATTGTTGTGATAGTAGAATGCCTATTTGTGTCATTGTTGTAGTAGAATGCCTATTTGTGTCATTGTTGTGATAGTAGAATGCCTATTTGTGTCATTGCTGTGATAGTAGAATGCCTATTTGTGTCATTGTTGTGATAGTAGAATGCCTATTTGTGTCATTGTTGTGATAGTAGAATGCCTATTTGTGTCATTGCAGTGATAGTAGAATGCCTATTTGTGTCATTGTTGTGATAGTAGAATGCCTATTTGTGTCATTGCAGTGATAGTAGAATGCCTATTTGTGTCATTGTTGTGATAGTAGAATGCCTATTTGTGTCATTGCAGTGATAGTGATTTCTGTGATAGTAGAATGCCTATTTGTGTCATTGTTGTGATAGTAGAATGCCTATTTGTGTCATTGCAGTGATAGTAGAATGCCTATTTGTGTCATTGTTGTGATAGTAGAATGCCTATTTGTGTCATTGTTGTGATAGTAGAATGCCTATTTGTGTCATTGTTGTGATAGTAGAATGCCTATTTGTGTCATTGTCCTATTTGTGTCATTGCAGTGATAGTAGAATGCCTATTTGTGTCATTGTTGTGATAGTAGAATGCCTATTTGTGTCATTGCAGTGATAGTAGAATGCCTATTTGTGTCATTGTTGTGATAGTAGAATGCCTATTTGTGTCATTTGTGATAGTAGAATGCCTATTTGTGTCATTTAGTGATAGTAGAATGCCTATTTGTGTCATTGTTGTGATAGTAGAATGCCTATTTGTGTCATTGTTGTGATAGTAGAATGCCTATTTGTGTCATTTCTGTGATAGTAGAATGCCTATTTGTGTCATTGTTGTGATAGTAGAATGCCTATTTGTGTCATTTCTGTGATAGTAGAATGCCTATTTGTGTCATTGTTGTGATAGTAGACTTCCTATTTGTGTCATTGCAGTGATAGTAGAATGCCTATTTGTGTCATTTCTGTGATAGTAGAATGCCTATTTGTGTCATTGTTGTGATAGTAGAATGCCTATTTGTGTCATTGTTGTGATAGTAGAATGCCTATTTGTGTCATTGCTGTGATAGTAGAATGCCTATTTGTGTCATTGTTGTGATAGTAGAATGCCTATTTGTGTCATTGCAGTGATAGTAGAATGCCTATTTGTGTCATTGTTGTGATAGTAGAATTCCTATTTGTGTCATTGCAGTGATAGTAGAATGCCTATTTGTGTCATTTCTGTGATAGTAGAATGTCTATTTGTGTCATTGTTGTGATAGTAGAATGCCTATTTGTGTCATTGCAGTGATAGTAGAATACCTATTTGTATCATTGTTGTGATAGTAGAATGCCTATTTGTGTCATTGCAGTGATAGTAGAATGCCTATTTGTGTCATTGCAGTGATAGTAGAATGCCTATTTGTATCATTGTTGTGATAGTAGAATGCCTATTTGTGTCATTGCAGTGATAGTAGAATGCCTATTTGTGTCATTGTTGTGATAGTAGAATGCCTATTTGTGTCATTGCAGTGATAGTAGAATGCCTATTTGTGTCATTGTTGTGATAGTAGAATGCCTATTTGTGTCATTGCTGTGATAGTAGAATGCCTATTTGTGTCATTTCTGTGATAGTAGAATGCCTATTTGTGTCATTTCTGTGATAGTAGAATGCCTATTTGTGTCATTGTTGTGATAGTAGAATGCCTATTTGTGTCATTGTTGTGATAGTAGAATGCCTATTTGTGTCATTGCAGTGATAGTAGAATGCCTATTTGTGTCATTGTTGTGATAGTAGAATGCCTATTTGTGTCATTGCAGTGATAGTAGAATGCCTATTTGTGTCATTGCAGTGATAGTAGAATGCCTATTTGTGTCATTGCAGTGATAGTAGAATGCCTATTTGTGTCATTGCAGTGATAGTAGAATGCCTATTTGTGTCATTGTTGTGATAGTAGAATGCCTATTTGTGTCATTGCTGTGATAGTAGAATGCCTATTTGTGTCATTTCTGTGATAGTAGAATGCCTATTTGTGTCATTGTTGTGATAGTAGAATGTCTATTTGTGTCATTGTTGTGATAGTAGAATGCCTATTTGTGTCATTGCAGTGATAGTAGAATGCCTGTTTGTGTCATTGCAGTGATAGTAGAATACCTATTTGTGTCATTGCAGTGATAGTAGAATGCCTATTTGTGTCATTGCAGTGATAGTAGAATGCCTATTTGTGTCATTGCAGTGATAGTAGAATGCCTATTTGTGTCATTTCTGTGATAGTAGAATGCCTATTTGTGTCATTTCTGTGATAGTAGAATGCCTATTTGTGTCATTTCTGTGATAGTAGAATGCCTATTTGTGTCATTGTTGTGATAGTAGAATGCCTATTTGTGTCATTTCTGTGATAGTAGAATGCCTATTTGTGCCATTGTTGTGATAGTAGAATACCTATTTGTGTCATTGCAGTGATAGTAGAATGCCTATTTGTGTCATTGCAGTGATAGTAGAATGCCTATTTGTGTCATTGCAGTGATAGTAGAATGCCTATTTGTATCATTGTTGTGATAATAGAATGCCTATTTGTGTCATTGCAGTGATAGTAGAATGCCTATTTGTGTCATTGCAGTGATAGTAGAATGCCTATTTGTGTCATTGCAGTAGAATGCTAGTAGAATACCTGCAAGCCTCATTATGTTTATTTCAACAGAACCCCATCCTGACCTTCACCAGGTCTTTGTCACTGTGACTTCCTGGACCTTCCACAACAGCTTATCTTCTACATTTCCACCGCAGGTAAAGTTGTCAATCACTTTCCCTGGCTGTCATCATTTCACAGACAATGGCAAGACAAAGGAGCTTATCGTGGACGACAGGAAATGAAGGTCTGAACACGCCCCATTCACATCGACAGGGCTCTAGTGGAGCGGGTCGAGAGCTTCGAGTTCTTCGGTGTATACATCACCAAGGATCTATCACGGTCCAAAGACACCAACAGAGTTGTGAAGAGGGCACGACAATACCTCCTCTGTCTCGGGAGGTTGAAAACATTTGGCATGGGCCCTAAGATCCTCAAAAGGTTTGACAGCTTCCCCATTGAGAGCATCTTGACTGGTTGCATCACAACTTGGCATGGCAACTGCTCGGCATCTGACCACAAGACGCTACAGTGGGTAGTGCGTACGGCCAAGTACATCACTGGGGCTGCCATCCAGGACCTCTATACCAGGCGGTGTCAGAGGAAGGCCCTAAAAATTGTCAATGACTCCAGCCACCTAAGTCATAGGCTGTTTTCTGTGCTACGACACGACTAGCGGTACCAGAGCACCAAGTCTGGGACCAAAATGCTCCTGAACAGCTTCTAACCTCAAGCCATAAGACTGCTGAACAGTTCATCAAATGGCTACCTGAACTATTTACATTGACCCCCTTGATAATAACATTTTTGTTGCACTGACTCTCTTGCACGGGCTCTATCTCCTTCTCCGACACAGTCAGTATAGTAGGGACAGGCACCAGTAACCGGTTTGGGTGGAGGGAAGTTTGCCGATCTGTGCCACGGAAAAAGCAGCAGACATAATTTGATTGAATTCCTCTGGAGACGAATTCCAGCCTTCCCCCATCCTGAACACTCTCAACACTCGACCGCCTACATCTAAATGTCTTGTGGGGGAAAGGGGAATAGATCTATATCGAAGGTGGCAAGTGGTAAAGTGCATGTGTGCCGAGTTCGGAGGCACAGTTAAGATTCCGGGAATGAGGCACACAGAGACAGAATCCTGAGACGGAAGAAACAAATATTTGAAAGAAAGATTACCGTCGCAGCTGCAGCGAGCGAGATGTTGGAAAGGCAAAGTAAACAAGCCAGGTCTCGGGGGGGGTAATGGAGGGAGGGAGAGAGGGAAAGGGAGAGAGGAAGAGATAGAGAGAATGGAGAAAGAGAGAGAGAATGAGAATGAAACGACAATAGAGGAGTGGGAACAGGATCAGCAGTCAGGAGACAATGCAAATAGCAGAGAGGAAATAGAGTAAAGCATCAACACCTAAAGAGGAGAGGGAAGATAAAGAACAGAGGGATGGGGTGTTCGGATACAGAACTAGAACGCTGTATAATTAAATAATGCAGGGTGGGAAGGAGGGAGAGGCAGGGAGGAGAGGGAGTGGGGTGGTGAAGTGGGAGAGAGACATTGAGGGAGCGAGGGAGGCAGGGAAAGAGGGAGCGGAGAGCTCTTCTCTTCCCATCTCTGTGTAGACACAATGGCCACCTAGGCCTTTAGGTATCACTAATTACAGTATCCATGGTACCACTCCAGTCACGCTGCTGCAGAGACCCTTCATTATAGCAGCTAGGGCTCAGGACCAGGCTGGGCTGGCTGCTTCAACAGGGCCAGACTGCGTTCAACCACTGACAGCAGCAGGAAATATAGTATCAGCCAACATGTTATAGGTGGTTTATGTTGATCTGTGTGGATCCCACTGTGTGGAAAGATTCATAGGAAACAATAGTGTATTTTCCTTCTAAATCTACATTTTGCTGACTTGTTTTGCCATGTATACATGTTTTACAGGCATTCAATTTAACAACATATTCCATTAACAATGTTACCTAACAATGCTTAGACATGTGCAATGTGGTAATGATACAGTACATACATGTTTAACATTTCACTGTTTTTATGGTTGTGAAAAAGTATCTGTAATCTGCTTTTGAGAGTACAAAACATTAAGGACACCTGCTCTTTCCATGACAGACTGACCAGGGGACTCCAGATGAAAGCTATGATCAATTATTGATGTCACTTATTAAATCCAGTGTATTTTCCTTCTAAATCTACATTTTGGCTGACTTGTTTTGCCATGTAATCCATTACAGTTACCTGTCCAAAACTGTAATCAGTAACATAACTTTTAGATTGTCCAAACTCAGGAACGTTTACTTTTGGATTACTTCCCTTAAGAGGCATTAGAAGAAGACAAAAATGATCCATCAAACGCATTGGTGTGTCATCATAGTGGTCTCTGACTTGTGGTCAGACTCGTTCAGCTGGAATACACTTAACATGCTTAAAACGTGTGCTTAAAATGCTGAATTTAGTGTCACTGAGAAAACAGAAAGGTGTCATAATGCATTTTCGCAAACACAATTTCTGAAAGGGATGGCAGGTAGCCTAGTGGTTAGAGTATTGGCCCAGTAACCGAAAGGTTGCTGGATCGAATGCCCGAGCTGACAAGGTAAAAATCTGTCCTTCTGCCCCTGAACAAGGCAGTTAACCCACTGTTCCTAGGCCGTCATTGTTCTTAACAGACTTGCCTAACAAAGTGCAGTCTTTTCAGTATGAAGTGATTGTGTTAGCGGTGTTATTGGCTAGCTCCTCTGAACAAAAGTGTCCTTACGAAAGACCACATTTTTTTTATGGCAGGTGAAATCGTACATCATTAGCTCATTATTATGCATGTATCCAAATAAATGTCACTAGAAAACAGCTTAAACAAACGCAAAGGCAGCTACTTTGCTGTTATTCTGTCTGCGCTGTTTGACGTGACTGTAAGTTAGCCGTAGTTGGCAATCTAGCACGCAAGGGAAAATAACTTTGCCAGCCAGTATGGCAATGGAACACTTAGAATGAACGACTGGGTCGCGTCCATAGATACAGAACAAAAATACTTAACGACTGGATCTCGCGTCTCTTGCAACTGAACCAGTAGAACGAACCAGCTGGCACGGGTAGCAATCTTAGATTTGTGTCAGGAATATATCTTGTGGAAGGATGAAATAGCATGAATAAATTCATCAAAATAATGTTTTTAATGAAAATATGTCAATCACTATTTGAATAGGGTATTAACAATAAGAGAATAAGACGCTTAAGTGATATTATCCTCAAAGCCGGTGTTTGGAGGATATATTGGCACGATTGTCACGCCCTGACCGTAGAGAGCTTTTTATGTCTCTATTTTGGTTTGGTCAGGGTGTGATTTGGGTGGGCATTCCATGTTAATTTTTCTATGTTTTGTATTTCTTTGTTTTGGCCGGGTATGGTTCTCAATCAGGGACAGCTGTCGATCGTTGTCTCTGATTGGGAACCATACTTAGGTAGCCCTTTTTCCCACCTGTCTTTGTGGGTAGTTGTCTTTGTTTGTTGGCACTATAGCCTTTAGCTTCACGGTTGGTTTTTGGATTGTTTATTGTTTTGGTCGGCGTCATAATAATAAAAGGAATGCACCTTGGTCCTCTTCTTGCAACGGCCGTGACAACAATGTTGTTAAGTCGTCCGAAAACCGGCTTCTCGGGCATTATCACTTAAACGTTTTAATCTCTTATTGCCATCATGCTGAACCACACCATTGGATTCAACAGTGAATAACACCACTGTGACATCTGGTTGGTATGCAATTTATTGTACACTAATTAGAGAAGCAGAATGGTTTGCTCCTATTGTGACTGTCACCTCTTCCAGATACATGCTACAGTATTGCTGGTTAGGGGTTGGTAAGTCTGTTATAAGACATATATATGGTATCTGTTAAAGCTGCATGACTACTGTGTCTCCTCAACAGAGCCCATCGTATGGGGTAGGGGCTGATTCCAGATCTGCACTTATTGAAACTTCACCCCCGGAATCCATCGTACAATACAGTGCATGATCAAGCTTGGGACAAATCTTCCTTGATCCTGTTAGCACACTAGTGTACTTTACCCAGATAGGAAAGACTACTGTAACAGAGAGTTATTCAGTGCTAACCTATTAAACTCTGACCCCCTCTGGTGGCATTAAAATCGAAAGCGGTAAAATCAATAAGTCACATAAAAGCTGATATCAGTTAGACGGCTTTGGCTTGCCTTTCCCCACGGACCAGGGTCTGTCACGGAGGAGGAGTAGAGGAATCCCTACAAATCCACCCGGGGATGTGTGTGTGTGTGTGTGTGTGTGTGTGTGTGTGTGTGTGTGTGTGTGTGTGTGTGTGTGTGTGTGTGTGTGTGTGTGTGTGTGTGTGTGTGTGTGTGTCCATGGGGGACACGTCTGCCTCTGACTACTTTGATCTGAGCTCATTTACAACTCCTCTCGGCAAGATGTGAAGCTTTACATGTGGCTCCTAATCCTGAGGAATTAGAGATCAGAGGTGGGTTCGATATGACCGAGGAGCGTTTGGCACGACCGCACGTTTCGCTGACCACAGACCTGCCGTCCAACACGGACCACAAGGCAGGGAAGTGTGATGCAATACAGAGCCTGATAGACATGATTTGTACTTACCATCGTTGTTTTAAATGTGGGGGGTGGTTCCTGAGAAAAAGGCTATAACGTCGATGGTGTGTTTACGGTACGGCTATCAAGAGGCCATCATTTCAAACGGTCTACTTTAGACCTGAGGTGTATCCATGACAACAGTGATCTCCTTATCATTGTCTGTGGATAGATCTGAATGCTTGGACACTCCCATGGTGGTTTTACGGACGTTCAACATAACAACATAATCCATTAACAATGTTACCTAACAATGGTTAGACATGTGGAATGTGGTAATGATATAGTACATACATGTTTAACATTTCACTGCCTCTGAGAGTACAAAATATTGAGGACACCTGCTCTTTCCATGACAGACTGACCAGGTGACTCCAGGTGAAAGCTATGATCCCTTATTGATGTCACTTGTTAAATCGACTTCAAATCAGTGTAGATGAAGGGGAGGAGACAGGTTAAATAATAGTTTTTAAGCCTTGAGACAGTTGAGGCATGGATGTGTGCTATTCAGAGGGTGAATGGGTAAGACAGAAGATTTAAGTGCCTTTGAACGGGGTATGTTAGTAGATGTTTGTTTCAAGAGCTGCAGCACTGCTGGGATTTTCACTCTCAAACATTTCCTGTGTGTGTATCAAGAATGGCCCGCCACCCAAAGGACATCCAGCCAACTTGACACAACTGTGGGTAGCATTGGAGTCAACATGGGCCAGCATCCCTGTGGAACGCCTAGGACACCTTGTAGAGTCCATGCCCTGACGAATTGAGGCTGTTCTGAGGGTGGTGCAACTCAATATTAGGAAGCTGTTCCTAATGTTTTGTACACTCAGTGCAGTTTTACACACTGTAACCTGCCTCTAGAACAGTCGTCACAGTTTTCACAGCTCACCAAGCTAACCTTTTCAGTTCCTGTCTAGTTCCACCATTTGAGGAAGAAAGGCTTGAGACCCACTACACCACTATCCTCCATCTTTCTTCCTTGCAAACCCCTCGCCCTAGAAGAATGAACTGCCATGGGTAATTCTCCAACTGATCCCTCTCCTTCTCTCTTCACTGACACACGGAAAGAGGGGTTAGAGAGAAGTAAAGAGAGAGAGAGAGAGAGAAAGTAAGAGGGAGAGAGAAAGAGAGAGAGAGAGAGAAAGTAAGAGGGAGAGAGAAAGAGAGAGAGAGAAAGTAAGAGGGAGAGAGAAAGAGAGAGCGAGAGGGAGAAAGGGAGGGAGAGAGAGAGAATATTCCGAGGCCCCAGAAGGCAGAGTTATCCGTGACAGAGAGTGATGCCCACTTCCCATCCCTCCATCTCACCCGTCCCTTCCTTTCTCCATCACTTTCCCTCATTCACTCGGTCAGAAAGAACAAGCTTTTCTTCTTTTCCTTTGTCGACTGTAGATTTAACACGGGAACATACGCGTGGGATCATCCACTGTATCACCGTCCTCTAACATGAATCATCGATCTCGTTACCATTTCACACAACTTGATGTGTATCATAAAAATAAATTACATCCTAATGAAATGTTTGATTTTGACTAATTTCTCTGTATAGGATAGCGATATGCTCGATAGGTTGGAGGGACATTTAGATAGAGTTGTGAAATTGTCTGTGATTGCTTTTGAAATTACACACAGCATAAGGAGATTTTTCTGTTAGTATCATGCATTTTCTTTATTCCAAAGGGAAGGGCACGCGTTCTTAGACCTCACAGTATTACTGCATTATGGATTTTTTCATAAAGTATAATAATATACTTTAAGGTAAGACTGTCTTTTATCATGAGGGTGAGAGAGAGAACATGTGTGTGTATGTGTGTGTGTGTGTGTTTGTGTGTGTGTGTGTGTGCCTGTGCGTGCGTGTATGTTTGTGTGAGTCCACACACACCCATCCACATTGGCATTTTTAATAATGTGCTGTCAATCTCAGTCTCAGAATGACCATTTTGCTAACACTCCCTAAGACTCATAACTCTCTCCACCTGGGAGGGAGAATACTTTTTTTTTACATCATCACCCAGCAGCCAAGAGATCACTAATGGAGAAAAACATCCAGCCCAACGCAATAACAGACCTGCCTATGATAAACCCTACAGG
This sequence comes from Oncorhynchus keta, assembly GCF_023373465.1. Taxonomy (NCBI): domain Eukaryota; kingdom Metazoa; phylum Chordata; class Actinopteri; order Salmoniformes; family Salmonidae; genus Oncorhynchus; species Oncorhynchus keta. The sequence goes on along the minus strand of NC_068448.1, from coordinate 60,658,927 downwards.
CTCAGAAATGCCAACACAATCAAACCATCACCAACAGCATCAAAATATGACTGGTTGTGCCTTCAACATGTCCTTGGCAAGAATGATCCTCTCTCTTCCTTTTCTTCTGGGTATTCAGTAACCCCCTGTCTATGTTAAAATGGCAACTTGCCCTATAAGGTGTGTCTCGGAGGCATATGCCATTTATTTGACAGCGTTAGCTGGCTTCCGTCTGGCCAAACAGGGTTTATGGCGGAGGAGGGGGGTACAGAAGGAAGCATCTGCCACCTGTGTGTGTGTGTGTGTGTGTGTGTGTGTGTGTGTGTGTGTGTGTGTGTGTGTGTGTGTGTGTGTGTGTGTGTGTGTGTGTGTGTGTGTGTGTGTGTCCATGGGAGACACGTCTGCCTCTGAATACTTTGATCTTGGCTCATTTACAACTCCTCCCTGCTAGATGTGAAACAGACCTTACGTCTGGCCAAACAAGGCTTATAGGGGAGAAGGGGAGAAGGGTGCTAAAGAAGGAAGCTCCTGCCACACTCTGGATACACACACACACACACACACACACACACACACACACACACACACACACACACACACACACACACACACACACACACACACACACACACACACACACACACACACAAACAGACCTTACGTCTGGCCAAACAAGGCTTATAGGGGAGAAGGGGAGGAGGGTGCTAAAGAAGGAAGCTCCTGCCACTCTCGACACACACACACACAAAAACACACACACGCACACACACACACGTACACGCACACACACACAAACATTTTCCTAAAGAATCTCCCTGAGCTGGAATAACCAGCTGCATTACATCACGTCTGTGCAGGCTACTGGCATCCTTGGCCCCTTTAGCCCCATCGCCATGAGCCTCACATCAGACATCCAGCATGTGACCTGTTAAGAACAATGGAGGGAGAAAGACCCCATTTTCTGTTGTGAAAAGGCAGTGTACAAATACAAAGCTGTGAAAGAATGACATGAATACACTGTGGTTTGTTTAGTGCAGCAGCTAGATGTTGTAGAGGGGATGAAAAGATGAGAAGGAGACTAGGGTTAGAGTGGGATCTGGGATCTGTTGTAGTAAAGAGACGAAGACCTCTGGATTACATCCACCCCCTGATGAGAGAGAGGGAGACAGAGAGAGAGGGGGAGAAAGAGAGAGAGAGAGAGAGAGAGAGAGAGAGAGAGAGAGAGAGAGAGAGAGAGAGAGAGAGAGAGAGAGAGAGAGAGAGAGAGAGAGAGGAGAGAGAGAGATCGAGAGAGAGGGGGAGAGAGAGAGAGAGAGAGAGAGAGAGATTGAGAGAGGGAGAAAGAAAGAGAGAGAGAGAGAGAGAGAGAGGGAGAAAGAGAGAGCACGACCATCATGAGGTGTGTGAATTTGTGGGTGCTTCAGAGCATGAGTGCGAATACCTGCACCTGCGAGAAATATATTGTGCATATATGTGTGTATCTGTATTATGTGTTCATAATATAAATCTGCATCTGTTCATGTGTCTCTGTGCATGTGTGAATATATTTGTGCATGTGTATTCCTGTGCGTGTGTGTTGGTTACTCACAGGTATTTGCCGTGCCCTTGGGGATGGGTAGATAGGAGCCTGCGCTCCACGTCCTTCCCTGGTAGTTCCTCTTACAGCGGCCACAGTCCGGCCCCGTGGTGTTGTGCTCACACTCACAATTTAGCGTCTCTTTGTCAAACACACAACTATTGGCGTGAAGGTTACACTTGCACCTGTCGAGGAGGAAGAAGAACAGAGAAAAGAGAAATCAACACCTGTGGAATTTTCACTTTCAATTCCTGAGCTAAAATGTGGGATTGAAAGAAAAGAGCATGACAGAGAGGGAGGCAGGGAGGGAGGGAGGGAGGGAGGGAGGGAGGGAGGGAGGGAGGCAGGCAGGCAGGCAGGCAGGCAGGCAGGCAGGCAGGCAGGCAGGCAGGCAGGCAGGCAGGCAGGCAGGGAGGGAGGGGGAGGGAGGGAGGGAGGGAGGGAGGGAGGGAGGGAGGGAGGGAGGGAGGGAGGGAGGGAGGGAGGGAGGCAGGGAGGGAGGGAGGCAGGCAGGCAGGCAGGCAGGCAGGGAGGGAGGGAGGGAGGGAGGGAGGGAGGGAGGCAGGGAGGGAGGGAGGGAGGGAGGGAGGCAGGGAGGGAGGGAGGGAGGGAGGGAGGGAGGGAGGCAGGGAGGGAGGCAGGGAGGGAGGGAGGGAGGGGGGGAGGGAGGGAGGGAGGGAGGGAGGCAGGGAGGGAGGGAGGGAGGGAGGCAGGGAGGGAGGCAGGGAGGCAGGGAGGGAGGGAGGCAGGCAGGGAGGGAGGGGATAAAGAGTAAGTATTTGGACAGTGCAGAAGCGCAGGGTTTCCTTGAGGATGATTTGCATGTGAACACAGAAACAGAGACAGAGGTATTCTCAGTTTCAGGAGAACAACTTCAAACAGCACACACAGCGCCAAGGATTCCTCAAAAGAGTCTGCATCATTATTTTCCCTCTTTCTTCTGCCATGAAAGATGACTTATTTATAATTGTCTCACTGGAGGAAGTGTAATTGCAGCAAGGTCACATTTAACAAAGCGAGAGTGAGAGAATGTGAGAAAGGGGAGAGAGAGATAGATAGAGAGAAAGATCAGAGAGAGAGAGAGAGAGACTAAATGAAACAAGTCTAGTGGAATTGTTCAACAAACCGGGGAGGGGAGATTTGTAGTCACCCCCCCCCCCCCCCCCACTTCTCTCTCTCTGAGTTTGTACACATCAGCTGCTTCAAGGGTGTTAAAGAGCAGGACCACTCTTATTTTGGCAAAGAAAAAAAAATAGGTCTTTAAAAGAGGCTCAGGCATTCACATAAACAAACTAGCGAATTCCTATTCTCAACCACCTACAATTGTAATATTACAGCACAACAACATAGTCATGTCTAGTCAATACTCAAAGTGACCACTGGGGACATACAAACTTTATGCCAAGTACGCATCTCTAATCCTGACAATGGCACTTGACACAGAGGAAGTCTAAAAACAGCTTGCATTGATTTTGTTGCAACGAGTCAAGGAGGTTGCAATTGCGTTTTGCGATACACTGTGATCTCTATCCATCCTAGGAGAAAGAGAAATGGAGGTGGTAGTGTTGACTTGGAGTACTGGCGTTGGGAGGTAACTCGACTCCTCTGCTGGGACTGTGTGCGCAAGGTAATATCATGTATGTGTTGGTGTCCACGTGCGGCCTCACCCTTCGCAGATGAGAGGAGAGTCGTCGTCACTCAGCTCTCACTATTCATGTCTCTACAGCAATATGAGAAGGCATACTTCCAAAAACTATTGACAGCAGTTTCATTTGGATTGACTTTCTGAAAAATACCATTATTTCAAAGAATATCATTACTCAGCGATGTACCATGTAGAGACAGGAAGAGCCTCCCAAGACTGTCAGCTTTAAACACGACATGAAAACGACATGAAAAGGAATCATGTGAATTGGTGTTGCTCTGATGGGTTCATATCAGGTGAAAATACTGTGACTCTTAATGTCCTTCTATTGTGAGCAGGGCTACAGTTTATGGATTGGTGTTGCTATCATGGCTGCATATGTGGTAGAACAACAATATATATATGTATTTCTATTGGGAACAGATCTCTATTAGGAGCAGTGTGGAGGGTGTTGTTGAGGAATGATCAGCCAGGGACAGCTCAGCCTACCCTTCCTAACACTAACAACATGGTGAGAGACTGCAGTGACAGCTGGCAGTGTTAATCCCTCCACCACGACTCACTGCGCCAGCTCTAAAAACGCTAAGCCTGATTCACCAGATAAATATGAGGACTCACAAGGAACAACACTCCTAAACCAATCAGCCGACTTTGATCTATCTCAGCAGCTCTCCGCTCATCTGCTGTGGCGGTGGAGGAATGGCTGATTCCTCATGCTCCGATTTCAGGCCGCCTCGCCGTCACCCACCGATTAGGGCCACAACGCTTTCTCGTCATGTTTGTCCCTGGCTATGTCTCTCTCATTCTCTCTCTCTCTCCTCTCCGTCTCTCTCTCTCCCTCTTTTCTGAAGGCCTATAAGATCACCCGTCCCCCCTGCATGAATATGGGTGCCCATTATTAAACCTATTATGGCGCGGCATGTCGGGGGGAACGTGCAGCGCTGTAGCGTTGTGGTGATGTTGTAGGAACTGATGTGCATCATGCTCTAAAGTGCTTCAGGGTGATGAACGACGCCGCCATCCCCGCAGGTATACACGCTCAGCATAAATGATGGGTCATTATTTTCCTCAGGCTCCCCGATTTGCATCTCATTACCCAGAAGGCTGTTGGGTGGCAGTGGCGACAGGGGACATCGCTATTACAATGTGCCTCACACTGAAGAATCAACAAGCAGCCTTGACAGATAATATACACCTATTTGTCTGTCTGTCTGTCTGTCTGTCTGTCTGTCTGTCTGTCTGTCTGTCTGTCTGTCTGTCTGTCTGTCTGTCTGTCTGTCTGTCTTTACCTGTCTGTCTGTCTGTCTGTCTGTCTGTCTCTCTCTCTCTCTGTCTTTCTGTCGTTCTCTCTCTCTGTCTTTACCTGTCTGTCTGTCTGTCTGTCTGTCTGTCTGTCTGTCTGTCTGTCTGTCTGTCTGTCTGGCTGTCTGGCTGTCTGTCTGTCTGAGCATATGCTACATAACCAAATTGTTAAATGCAGTGAGGTTGTGAGCCGGTTAAACTGTATTACTTGACATTCTGATGAGGCAGCTACCTTTCTCTGTTCTCCTTACTGTTCTCCTCTCTGTTCTCCTCTCTTTCTCTTCTCTTTCTCTCTATAACTGTCGGGGGGTCTGAGACTTAGACTCCATGGAGAGGAGAGCCTTTTGTGCTGTAACCTTCAGGTCCCCTCAACACCGGAGACATTTTAATCATCGGGCAGAAATGATATCGTCACGCGCTGCTGGCATAATGAAGAAGAGGCCGGGCGGTGGGCCCATGGGTCTCCCAGCCCTGTGTGTATGTATGTGTGCATGTGTGTGTGTGTGTGTGTGTGTGGAGCCATGGCCCATGGATCTCTTAGCTGTTGGCTCTGTCGTGTGGAAATCAGACCCAGGCCCCGGGTGCCGGGGGAGGCCCTAGGAGAAGGGGACGGCTTAAGCGAGTAATGCTGTAAACATGCATTTCATGGCAAAGCTCCTCCCCTGGGCACTCTCACTTTCACTACCTGTCTTCAATTAATGCTAGTCACCACACGTTAGTGTAAAGTCTGCGGATATGGGTGCAACAGTGAAAGGAAGTCTCTCTATCGCTCTCTCTTTCAGACTTTCTCACTTTCTGTCTATCCCTTTCTCCCACTCTTTGTCCTCTGTCTCTTTCTCTTTCTGCTCCTATGCCTTGCCTCAAATTAAATATTCATAGTGGTTAGGCAATGTTTTGTTTTCGTGTGGTACTTTCAAAGGGCTATCGCTCAAGGCGAGTTTGGAGAGCCAACCACTGTCTGCTGCTCTGCTAGAGGTCATGAGGATATTTATTCATAAAATTACCCAGGAGGCTGTGTGCTCATTGCTCAGACAGGTTAACGTGCTCAAGTGGAGGAAAAAAAGAAAGGGAAAATCAATGCTGGGGTTTTGCCTTTTTTGTCTGACTTCAGACTTCCAGTCTTCCACCCACACTTTCTTACATCTGACAAAAGGTTTGACGTTCTCCTTGAGATGGAGGAGACAGAATACATTGTACAGCTCTGATTTATTTATTTATCTTTTCCAAAATAGACAAGCGGCAGAGACGTGCGATGATGCGAGCGGAGTGGAGCTTACACCCAGCTCGCCTGAAGCACCGGAGACTCTGACCTCCAAAGTAATGGAATTCTGATTGACAATGAGGGACGAGACGGCATGTTGTGCACTCTCCAAACCAATGTTATTAGCAAAAAGTAGAACAACACAACACAAGGCCTAGTTTCCAGGGAAATTGCTCTTCCTTTTTAAAATAATTTTATCTATAATCTCTTTCGAAAGACACCGGCTATCTCATTATAACCAAACAAGCACTTTTCCCTCATCCAGCATTTTCTCACCGTGCCTTTGTAGCTAGACATATCAGTCGCTAATTAATCATAATTACACACAAACGAAGCCCACACATGGCCATGTAACGGTGCTGATCCTACCAAATTGAGCAGCGTGAATGAAACACGGCCCTTAAGTGGGTTCATTAAGTGAAGCAATTAAATTCAATCAAACGTGCAGGTGTTATTGTAACCAAGCGAATAGGGTTAAATACGCATTCTGTCTCCTGTAAGTGAGCAACAATAATACAATGGAGGGGAGGGAAAAACGATCCAGCTCCGAATCCCTGGAAGGAATTCTAACAAGGCCTGAAGGTGTCCACAAGTAATGTGTCTGGGTAGAACGGAGTCCGACCGTTACTGAGAGCCTTATCAGGGACCTAACCACAACTATTTCAAACATTGTGACTCGCAGCAATAAGCAACAACCCCTCCTCCCTGAAGCTGCAATGATGTTGAAGGGTGACATTGAGCCACCCTCACATCACATCACACACACACACACACACTCACGCACGCACACACACCCACACCCTTTCTTGACACTTCAGCTCACATTAGATCTAAACAGATCTCCCTCTTTCTAGCGTGTTAGCTGCTAATTGCCTCCTGATGAAGGAATTGTACAGCCTTCCTCTGGCCTGCAGTGCAGTGTAGGAAGTGAGAACCAGGCTCTGGCTCTCCTGAGTAGCCCTTTGCTAACAAACACACACACACACACACACACACACACACACACACACACACACACACACACACACACACACACACACACACACACACACACACACACACACACACACACACACACACACACACACACACACACACACACACACACACACACACACACACACACACACACACACACAACAGATTTGACAGGGCGAGAAGTGGAGTTCGGGGCTATCCTTCGAATGCCTGATGACTATAAATCCTTCTGCTGCTCTGTCATTCGCTGCATACTTTAATCTGAGGCTGCCATCATTGAAGTCCTTTGTGGTGACAAGGGGCATGACGGGCATTGTACAAAACAAAGTCATCAGCGATTGGATCAGAGTTTCAGAGTATCAAAGCCAATGACAAATTTTCAAACCTCTGCTTTATTCACATGTATATTGGCTCTGGTCCAACCCATCGGTTTCTGGACCAATCAGACATGTGTTCACATTCGCTGAAGGGTCGGGGAACTACCTCAGATCTACACTCATTACGGAGAAGAAACTAACGCCCGTGGGCGTGGCGTAGCATTTGGCTGGAGCAAGGAGTCTGGGTATCCAGTGAAACCCTCCTCCTCATCGTGACCCAAGGGGAATGAACCACTCTTATCTGCCTTGCCACTGCCAAGCCTTCAACAGCCTCATCTTAGTGGAGCTCTGGGAAAAATCGACAGATCTGGATCTTTCAGTAACAAAGGTGTCGAGACACAGCAACCTTTCAAGCATGTTATCAACTCTAAATTGCAGTCGGCCTATGTACTGTGCCTCATGGAGTTGAGGAAATGATTGAAATGGCTCAAATATATAATATTCCTTATACGGTTGAATAATATAAGACACAAGTTACCCAATAGCATGGCCTGGTACAGCTCATTATAGGAATATTACATTTGCTCCATTAGTAATGCGATACGCTTAAGTAGCCAATTAAGTTGTGAAGTGGAATACAAGTGAACGACCCTGCAGCTGAACTGTGGCACTCAGCATAAGACGTGGTCATCCAAATGATCTTAATGAACGGTTTAAGTCGGCGGAGAGGAGGACAGACAAGGGGGTCAGACTTCAACATGAACCCTAATACCTCATCTTAAAAAGTAGGGTTTGCTGGTATGAACGCAGAAGTAATTCAATGCGAGGTGTTCCTCTATGTTTTTTTCCATCCACTGTGAATGCTGTGAGGGCTGTGCCATTACTAATGCATGCTGCATGACATGTTATCCAAGCAGGAGTCAATCAAGAGGGCTTTACTGTGGCTGACATGCCAACCCAGGTCAATAGAATCGAGTGGTTGGCGACTCTGATACCCCACCCCCCTTTCTATTGGATTTAGAGCTGCTGGGGACAGAGGAGAGCAGAGGAGAGGACGCACCAAGGGGGTAAGGACCAATACCAATACCATTGGGGAAAGCAGAATAGGATTTCAAGGCAGGAAGTCAATGCTCCTAGAGTACCAAATGTGAGTGAGCTTGTCATTTCAACAAGCCACATAGAAGCAAAATCAAAAGAGAGAAGAGGCATTGATCATTTTGGGTCTGTAGGCCAGAGAGCCTGTCATTGGACACACTGACCTATGTGTCACACCTGCTCCCTCTCTTCCCCCCTGGCTCTCGAGGGCACCAGGCTCCCTCTCTTCCCCCCCTGGCTCTCGAGGGCACCAGGCTCCCTCTCTTCCCCCCTGGCTCTCGAGGGCACCAGGCTCCCTCTCTTCCCCCCTGGCTCTCGAGGGCACCAGGCTCCCCAGCATTGCGCACTCCTGCCACCATCATTACGCACGATTACACATCATTTTGCGATTATTGGACTCACCTGGACTCAATCACCTCCGTCGTTACCTTCCAACATTTTCCACCATAATTTGCAAATAAATTCATTAAAAATGGGATTTTCTGGATTTTGTTTCTCATTTTGTCTGTCATAGTTGAAGTGTAGCTATGATGAGAATTATAGGCCTCTCTCATCTTTTTAAGTGGGAGAACTTGCACAATTGGTGGCTGACTAAATACTTTTTTGCCCCACTGTAATAAATATTAGCCTAAAGACAGGATTTCGTTGACAGAGAGGGGAACAGGTCCTCCTACAGAGTCACATGCAGGTAAGACAATTTGATTTGATAGTAATTTGATAGTAACAGAAAGAGGCATCAAAACACTTACAGTGTCTTTGCCAAATAACTCTCAACATTGAAGAGATGAGCTGTATTTCAAAATATAAAATATAATCCATGTTCCATGCCCTGTACACCTGAGCTTGTGGCAGCAGATAGCCTAGATCAGTGGTTCCCAAACTTGTTGTAGTCCTGTACCCCTTCAAACATTCAACCTCCAGCTGAGTATCCCCCCTATAGCATTAAGGTCAGCGTACTCTCAAATGTTGTTTTTTGCCACCATTGTAAGCCTCCCACACACACTATACGATAACATAATGAACATGAACATAATAATGAGTGTGAGTTTTTGTCACAACCCGGCTTGTGGGAAGTGACAAAGAGCTCTTATAGGACCAGGGCACAAATAATAACATAATAATAATCAATCATTTTGCTCTTTATTTAACCATCTTACATATAAAACCTTATTTGCTCATTGAAAATGGTGAATAACTCACCACAGGTTAATGAGAAGGATGTGCTTGAAATGATGCACATAACTCTGCAATGGTGGGTTGTATTGAAGAGTCAGTCTTAAATCCTTTTCCACACACAGTCTGTGCCTGTATTTAGTTTTCATGTTAGTGGGGGCCGAGAATCCACTCTCACATAGGTGCATAGTTACAAAGGGCATCAGTGTCTTAACAGCGCGATTTGCCAAGGCAGGATACTCTGAGCGCAGCCCAATCCACAAATCTGGCAGTTCACAGAACCGCTTGTTGCAATTTTGATGGGACTCTCTTGTTCAGAGATCGGTATGTGGACTGGAAGCAGGGCATGAAAGGGATAATAAATCCAGTTGTTTGTGTCATCCATTTCGGGAAAATACCTGTGTAATTGCGCACCCAACTCACTCAGGTGCTTCGCTATATCACATTTGACATTGTCTGTAAGCTTGAGTTCATTTTCACACAAAAAATCATACAATGATGGAAAGACAGAGATGCAGACAGAGAAGAGCTCCAACTTCTTAGTCATAGCCTCAATTTTGTCCCGCACATTGAAAATAGTTGCGGAGAGTCCCTGTAATCCTAGATTCAGATCATTCAGGCGAGACAAAACATCACAAGTCTCAACGTCAACCGTGAAGAGGCGACTCCGGGATGCTGGCCTTCTAGGCAGAGTTCCTCTGTCCAGTGTCTGTGTTATTTTGTACTTTTCTTTTTATTGGCAGGTCTGAGATATGGCTTTTTCTTTGCAACTCTGCCTAGAAGGCCAGCATCCCGGAATCGCTTTTTCACTGTTGATGTTGAGACTGGTGTTTTACGGGTACTATTTAATGAAGCTGCCAGTTGAGGACTTGTAAGGCATCTGTTTCTAGACACTAATGTACTTGTCCTCTTGCTCAGTTGTGCACCGGGGCCTCCCACTCCTCTTTCTATTCTGGTTAGCGCCAGTTTGCACTGTTCTGTGAAGGGAGTAGTACACAGCGTTGTACGAGATCTTCAGTTTCTTGGCAATTTCTCGCATGGAATAGCCTTCACTTCTCAGAACAAGAATAGACTGACGAGTTTCAGAAGAAAGTTCTTTGTTTCTGGCCATTTTGAGCCTGTAATCGAACCCACAAATTCTGATGTTCCAGATACTTTACTAGTGAAAAGAAGTCCAATTCTATTGCTTCTTTAATCAGAACAACAGTTTTAAGCTGTGTTAACATAATTGCAAAATGTTTTTCTAATGATCAATTAGCCTTTTAAAATTATAAACTTGGATAAGCTAACACAACATGCCATTGGAACACAGGAGTGATGGTTGCTGATAATGGGCCTCTGTACGCCTATGTAGATATTCCATTAAAAATCAGCCTCTTCCAGCTACAATAGTCATTTACAACATTAACAATGTCTACACTGTATTTCTGATCTATTTGATGTTATTTTAATGGACAAAAAATTAGCTTTTCTTTCAAAAACAAGGACATTTCTATGTGACCCCAAACTTTTAAAAGGTAGTGTATATCACACAGTGGCTGAGGAAAGGCACTACTCCCAATATAAGTGAACCCCAAATCAAGAAACCATAACTGGGGTGGCAGGGTAGCCTAGTGGTTAGAGTGTTGACTGAGTAACTGAAAGGTTGCAAGTTCAAATCCCTGAGCTGACAGGGTACAAATCTGTTGTTTTTCCCCTGAACAGGCAGTTAACCCACTGTTCCGAGGCCATCATTGAAAATAAGAATTTGGTCTTAACTGACTTGCCTAGTTAAATGAGGGTAAAAAAAAATGTAGTTCTCATCATATTGTGTTATTTGAAATACATTTTTTCATATTCTTGGGTTATCCAAGACCATAATAAACAGAACTCAGGGAGAGTTAAAGGTCATTGAAAGCACAGATGATCATGGTGCTCTGAGGACTGGGAGGCCATCTGATTGGCTGGGAGACACAGTTCCATTGAGTAAGTGCGGGGTTGCACTCCCTGTGACAATATTAATTCATTAATGAGATCAGAGAGAGAGAGAGGTAAAGAATCGCTCCGAGGGGTGTGTGTGTGTGTGTGTGTGTGTGTGTGTGTGTGTGTGTGTGTGTGTGTGTGTGTGTGTGTGTGTGTGTGTGTGTGTGTGTGTGTGTGTGTGTGTGTGTCTGTGTCGGGTTGTGTGTATGTGTGTAATTCAGATCTACAGACTCAGCAGCTGTCCATCTTGTTGTTATGTTGTCACACAGTGTTTTATTATCGCCATTACTACTCCAGCCAGGGTTCAGCTGACAGAGACTGTCAGTAACCTTTACACCAGCCAGGGTTCAGCTGGCAGAGACTGTCAGTAATCTTTACTCCAGCCAGGGTTCAGCTGACAGAGACTGTCAGTAACCTTTACTCCAGCCAGGGTTCAGCTGACAGAGACTGTCAGTAACCTTTACTCCAGCCAGGGTTCAGCTGACAGAGACTGTCAGTAACCTTTACTCCAGCCAGGGTTCAGCTGACAGAGACTGTCAGTAACCTTTACTCCAGCCAGGGTTCAGCTGACAGAGACTGTCAGTAACCTTTACTCCAGCCAGGGTTCAGCTGACAGAGACTGTCAGTAACCTTTACTCCAGCCAGGGTTCAGCTGACAGAGACTGTCAGTAACCTTTACTCCAGCCAGGGTTCAGCTGACAGACTGTCAGTAACCTTTACTCCAGCCAGGGTTCAGCTGACAGAGACTGTCAGTAACCTTTACTCCAGCCAGGGTTCAGCTGACAGAGACTGTCAGTAACCTTGTACCAAGGAAGGTTCTGAGAATACCATGATATCTTTGTTCACTGTTTAATTATTCTCTCTTGTTACAGTCCCAGTCCTATTGTGTGACTCTGTTCTGCTTGAAGGCTAAAGTGTTGATGGATGGACATACATAATAACTGTGTGTGTGTGTGTGTGGTTGTGTGTGTGGTTGTGTGTGTCTGGTTATCTGATGCAGCTGAGCTGAGCTCGCTCTCTTAAATTCTGTTTTCATGACTGAACGATCACATTATTGAACGGGTCAATATTCTCTCAGGAAGTCTGGAAGTTGATCTGAGTAAAATCTGAATCAGGTAGTAACTGACCGTCAATGTAATCATACTGTGCCATCAGCACAGTCGGTGACTGTGTCTTACACACACAGACACACATAATGACAATCTCAGCTCGTATGCAAGCAAAGCATTGTGCCATATGGCTCTTTATTCCCTGACATCTAAGGAGAGGATTCCTCTCATATTATCTACCGTGTCATGTTGATGCAGCCAGATTGGGTTGGCTGGACTGAGCTGCATTGAGCCGGGCCAAGTCTATCTGTCTTTGATGATTAAAGAGTAAATCCATGGTCACGATCTCCAAGATAGATAACTATGATAGAGAGATCCAGGTGTACAACAACTCAGCATCCAACAGCTAAGTTAATCGGAGATTGCATCACAAAATGGGAAAAATGTATGTGTCTGCATACTGTATCTGATCTGTTCTAATGAGTGTTGTGGGTGTGTGGTTGTCTCAGGCACATGCACACGTGCACACACACACACGTGCACGCACACGCACACGCACACGCACACACACACACACACACACACACACACACACACACACACACACACACACACACACACACACACACACACACACACACACACCATATCTGCCACTAATCAGCGGAGGAGAGGAGGATGGTGGTAGAAGTGAAGGAGAGGTCAATGAGGGTATTACTCATGAATATCTGACAGCAGGACTATTATGAGGGGTGAGGCAGGCTGGAGAGGAGGGAGAGGCAGGGGTGAGGATGGAGGGAAGAGACAGTAATACATCTGAAAGGGGTCAGGATGGGATGAGGCATGGTAGGGAGGCAGGGGTGAGGCATGAGGGAGAAGAGCGACATGTCTAATAGGGCTATCCATTCATTAAATGGGTCAGCAGCTGAATGTAATCAAATCAAATCAAAATCAAAATGATTTATATAGCCCTTCGTACATCAGCTGATATCTCAAAGTGCTGTACAGAAACCCAGCCTAAAATCCCAAACAGCAAACAATTCAGGTGTAGAAGCACATGTAGAATGTGTTGAATGTGTGCCTCAGACAAGAAAGAACAGAGAAAATAGCCGGAGATACGGCTGGCTTCTGCTCCATGCCCCCATAGGACACAATGGAGAAAATTGACTGTCTTAGTGTGAGAATAAAGGGTATTCCAGGAAACCAGACTGAACATGGCTGCACTGTAGGCTACAGTATACGTTCTGGCTGAGGTTTACCCTGCATAACTGAAACTAGTCATACTTCATGTATTTAAATATTAATTCAAAGTTCCTGAACGGTAATGTTGATGGCCCTGTCCAGTCTACGTTTCTCAGTTTGTTCAAGTCTTTTAGAGGAGTGGTCCCACTATGAAATAAGGAGAGTTTAGGGGCTACTTTAGGCTGTTAGGGGTACATCCCAATTGGCACCCCTATATTGTGCACTATATTGTCCCTGGTAGTAGTGTTATAGGGATTAGGGTGCCACTTCATTCATGCTAGATTCATGCTAGATCTTCCCTCACACACATCATGATCCACATTGTTTATTAGACAACATATTGCTCTCAACCCCCGTGCTGTCAACTATGTGGGAGGACTTGTCATTCGAGGCACACTTGAGCCTCTCAACACCCAAACCCAAGACACACAAATTCAATTACATTGTCTGTGTGAGCCGCTAATTTTACAGTGCCCTACCCCATAACAGAGAATACAATGGAGGGGGAAAACACAACAGCTCTACTGTGCTCAAATGATCATTAGTGGTATTTGTGATGGATCTCGTTAAAGAAGCAAAAATAGATTTTGGTAGGATTGTTTTTGTCTTCCTTATTGAAAGGCATGTCGGGGAGGGAGGGAAGAATGACTGAGCACAGTCCAAATCCAGCTAGCTTACTGTTCCTGGTATTGGTATGTGAGAGAGAGAGTGCTGGAAGGAGGGGAGGAGGGAGGAGAGGAGTGGAGGGAGAATGGAGGAGGGCAGAGGCTAGTGAGAGGAGTGAGGGGAATGCCAACTCTATCTCGTGTGCTGGCGAAAATACCTGAATGTTTCCCACCAGAGATATTTGGTGTCATGAAGCAGTACAGCAGTTCTGTACCACAGTGAGGCTGAGAGTCACCTCTCAGTAATATGAACACTGTATAGGATGTATTCATCTCTACAGGCCCAATACAACAGGGAACAAGATAATAGTCATGATAGGCAAGCATGATACGAATCTACTGTTTTCTACTGTTTTCTGAATGGTCAACCTCAAGATATATTAATTGTAGGGACATATCAAAATGTACTGCACCCCCTACCCCAAGTTAAAAAAGTATTTTCACATGAACCTCCCTTTGTACTATAAAATCAATTAAACACCCTCCGCCCTCATAGAAATAACTCAAAATAATATTTATGACCACAAATAACAATAATTGTAGCAACCCTGTGTTTATAAACATGGATATCTACTACTTGGGGACCTATTTCCATTATGGCCCCTACATTTGCTGCAGCATATGATACAGTAGTATAAGGACTGAATGCACATCTCATTTACACAGCTCCATCTGGCTTTCAAGGGTCCTCTTATTTTTTAACATACAGTATATTCAGAAAGTACTCAGACCCCTTGACTTTAGCGACTTTTTGTTACTTTACAGCCTTATTCTAAAATTGATCAAATAAAGGTCCTCATCAATCTACACACAACACCCCATAATGAGAAAGTGAAAAAAATATTTTCTAATTATTTTCAAATGTATATAAAAAAAACCTGAAAAACCTTATTTACATGATTATTCAGACCCTTTGTTATGAGACTTGAAATGGAGCTCAGGTGCATCCTGTTTCCATTGATCATCCTTGAGATGTTTCTACAAATCGATTGGACTCCAACTGTGGTGAATTCAATTGATTGGACATGATTTGGACGCTGGGCCAAACAGCAAGCAATGCAGATGTAGAAGCAGGGTGGCTTGGAAAAACTCCCCAGAAAAGCAAGATCCTAGGAAGAAACCTAGAGAGGAACCAGGCTCTGAGGGGTGGCCAGTCCTCTTCTGGCTGTGCCGGGTGGAGATTATAACAAAATGGCCAAGATGTTCAAATGTTTATAAATGACTAGCAGGGTCAGATAATAATAATCACAGTGGTTGTAGAGGGTGCAACAGGTCAGCACCTCAGGAGTAAATGTCAGTTGGCTTTTCATAGCCGATCATTCAGAGTTAGAGACAGCAGGTGCGGTAGAGAGAGAGTCCAAAACAGCAGGTCTGGGACAAGGTAACACACCCAGTGAACAGGTCAGGGTTCCATAGCCACAGGCAGAACAGTTGAAACTGGAGCAGCTGCATGACCAGGTGGACTGGGGACAGCAAGGAGTCATCAGGCCAGGTAGTCCCGAGGCATGGTCCTAGGGCTCAGGTCCTCAGAGAGAAGAGAGAGAGAAAGAGAGCGAGAAAGAGAGAAAGAGAGAGAAAGAGAGAAAGAAAGAGAGAGAGAAAACAAGATTCTCTGGTCTGATGAAACCAATATTGAACTCTTTGGCCTGAATGCCAAGCATCACGTCTGGATGAAACCTGGCACCATCCCTAGGGTGAAGCACGTTGGTGGCAGAATAATGCTGTGGGGATGTTTTTCAGAGGCAGGGACTAGGAGACTAGTCAGGATTGAGAGAAAGATGAACAGAGAAAAGTACAAAGAGATCCTTGATGAAAACCTGCTCCAGAGCGCTCAGGACTTCAGACTGGGGTGAAGGTTCACCTTCCAACAGGACAATGACCCTAAGCACACAGCTAAGACAATGCAGGAGTGGCTTTGGGACTAGTCTCTGAATGTCCTTGAGTGGCCCAGTCAGAGCTCGGACTTGAGTGGCGCAGCGGTCTAAGGCATCTCTGTGCTTGAGGCGTCACACTAGGCATCGAATCCAGGTTGTATCATAACCGGCCATGATTGGGAGTCCTATAGGGTGGCAGCACAATTGGCCCAGCGTCGTCCGGGTTTGGCCGGGGTAGGCCGTCATTGTAAATAAGAATATGTTCTTAACTGACTTGCCTAGTTAAATAAAGGTAAAAACAATATCTCTGGAGAGACTGGAAAATAGCTGTGCAGCGATGCTCCCCATCCAACCTGACAGAGCTTGAGAGGATCTGCAGAGAAGAATGGTAGAAACTCCCCAAATACAGGTGTACCATGCTTGTAGCATCATACCCAAGCAGACTCGAGGTAGTAATCACTGCCAAAGGTGCTTCAACAAAGTACTGAGTAAAGGGTCTACATACTTATGTAAATGTCATATTTCTATTCTTTTTATGCATTTGCAAACATTTCTAGAAACCTTTTTTTGCATTGGCATTATGGGGAATTGTGTGTAGATTGCTGAGGGAAAAAAACTATTGAATCAATTTTAGAATAAGGCTGTAACGGAACAATATGTGGAAAAGGTCAAGGGGTCTGAAAACTTTCCGAATGCATTGTATGTGGCCACATTATTATCGGACGAAGTGGAAGAAGAATGATGATCTACAACATTGTCCCTAAACAAGGTCAATAGGGGAGATTGTTGCGCTGTGTGTCGCATGCCTTCACTGTTCTTTCATACGCAACGATGCACCTGGCCTCTCCACTGCCTATCAGTTAGTACTATTTGTTCTTGTCAATTCATATAAAAAAAATGGATGCAGCTTTAAATGTTTTTATGTGTGGTATGATTGCTAGTTAGCCTATTGCAACAAACGATCCACCTACCACCACTATTGTCACTCTGAATGGTGGATAGACGGCAGGATAGACCATTAGACTGGCAGAATGTACTGACCTGTGGTATGCACTACCCTCCCCTATGCCAAATAAAAACCACACAACCCTCCCCGAAGAGTTGTGAAGTTGGACAACACTCTATTTTGGACCCCCCAGTAAATTGCGATCTGGCCCTTAAGAAATGTTATATTTCAATCTAAAGAACATTTGACCTTTCTGCATAGCGTTTAGCTCGATTTGAAATGGTCAATTGTCATTTCTCACCAGAGGTGTAGATGGGCTCTAAGGTGAAGATTACCGCAGTCCAGCCAAGAGGCTTCAATTGGCCTCCTTGACAAAGGATTCATCCCATTCATTGAGGTGCTTTTAAATCCAGCTTTTACTCCTGCTGTGCCTGAGTGATATGCTGAATTACATGTGAGCCGAGCTTCACGTCTAACACGAGAGAGAGAGAGAGAGAGAGAGAGAGAGAGAGAGAGAGAGAGAGAGAGAGAGAGAGAGAGAGAGAGAGAGAGAGAGAGAACACAGAATGTATGATGATGTGACAAAGAGGCTTTCCGAGTGTAAATAGAATGCCCGGGTAGCTTTTCAACTTCCTAATTCCATTTGTAGTAAAAGTATTATTTGGTCATTACCGTGTGACGCAATGCATCTTGGCAAATTGCTTTTGTCTGGGTTCAGTAATGAGTCTGGCTCCAAATTCTCCCTCTTGGTTGTTATGATAACATAATCACCTAATTCAAACAGGCCTTTTACAGCCCATTCCAAAACTATTCAGAGGTCTATTCTGAAGTTGTATATATTCCTAGCACTGAACCCTTGCTAAAATAGCCAAGATGTAGTTGGTAGAACACATGATCAAATTAGGGATTGCATCTTAGTTTGAGATTATTTATAGTCGACAGGAGTCTAGGGAGGCTTTCGGGTTTTGGACACAAGGGTAGTAAGACTGGTGGACAAAGAGTTTTCCAATGAATAATGTTTTTCAAGATGCTCTTGTTTTGTCTTTGGTTGGCAGGTTCTTGACAGTTAATAATTTAGACCAGTGGTGTGCTCCCACCGAAGCCTTCCTCTTGCGCCTAGCTGGTTTAGTGGAACCACCCAGGTCACAACACTGACAGAGCACTGAAATGTGTGTGTGTGTTTGGTGTGTGTGTGCGTGTGCGTGTGCGTGTGCGTGTGTGTGTGTGTGTGTGTGTGTGTGTGTGTGTGTGTGTGTGTGTGTGTGTGTATGTGTGTGTGTGTGTGTGTGTGTGTGTGAGTGTGAAACATGTCCAAAGAGAGAGATCCTGACATATCCTTCAAAATAATTTAAATAAGATACATAAGCACACTTTACACACATGTTTTAAGAACTTGACTAACGAGATTTAAATTGATTTGCATCGCATGACTTTAGAAGTTCAAACGTTAAAATGTGTTGGCTGAAAATTGTCTGATGTTGCCACTTCGCACTGAAAAAGCAAGTTGAATGCCACTCCATCCCTCAGCAACACACTCCCTCCCTCAGCAACACACTCCCTCCCTCCCTCAGCAACACACTCCCTCCCTCCCTCAGCAACACACTCCCTCGCTCAGCAACCCACTCCATCCCTCAGCAACCCACTCCATCCCTCAGCAACACACTCCCTCCCTCAGCAACACACTCCCTCCCTCAGCAACACACTCCCTCCCTCAGCAACACACTCCCTCCCTCAGCAACCCACTCCATCCCTCAGCAACCCACTCCATCCCTCAGCAACACACTCCCTCCCCCAGCAACACACTCCCTCCCTCAGCAACACACTCCCTCCCTCAGCAACACACTCCCTCCCTCAGCAACACACTCCCTTGCTCAGCAACCCACTCCATCCCTCAGCAACACACTCCTTCCCTCAGCAACACACTCCTTCCCTCAGCAACACACTCCCTCCCACAGCAACACACTCCCTCCCTCAGCAACACTCCCTCCCTCAGCAACACTCCCTCCCTCAGCAACCCACTCCATCCCTCAGCAACACACTCCCTCCCTCAGCAACCCACTCCCTCCCTCAGCAACACACTCCCTCCCTCAGCAACACACTCCCTCCCTCAGCAACACACTCCCTCCCTCAGCAACACACTATCTGACATTAGCTGTGTTTTTTTTAAGTCTATTTATTTTTAGTGGAAAATGTGATAGATGTTGATATCTCACCTTGGGGAGAGTTGATGTATTTTCTCCCTGCAATATCTCATCAATAATTTACCAAACAAGAAAAGAACGAAAGAACAGAAAAAATTTGAAAAAAAAACTGCCAGCCTTCTTTAATGACAGCTAATTAACCATGTGAACTGAGGAATGATTGGCAGGGAACACGTCGGCATGTGACACGCATCTGCTCCGACACACAGGAATAGGCCTGCCCCCTTTCAGGGCCTGATAGCAGCGCCAGGCAGGACACAGACAGACACAGACGCCAGGCGGCGGCCCAACGACGCCCACAGCCATAAGCAGATGACTAGTGACTGGCAGCTGGAGCTCCTAGATATGGTGTGTGTGTGTGTGTGTGTGTGTGTGTGTGTGTGTGTGTGTGTGTGTGTGTGTGTGTGTGTGTGTGTGTGTGTGTGTGTGTGTGTGTGTGTGTGTGTGTGTGTGGCAGAGCGTGTACGTGTGTACTACGCTCTGGTGATGGTGCCAAGCGATAGACCTCACATTCCCCACCTCATCCTCCATTCCCTCCTTCCCTCTCCTGCTCCCCTGTTCTTTCTCTACCTTCATGGTTCACAGGTGTAGTGCTTCAGGACGTTTCCATGCAGGGAATATCCAATTAGAGAGCTGGGCTTGTGGATGACAGCTACGCTATTAAAGTCTCTCCCCACAGATACATGCGAATCGTACATAAGCAGATCTGGATATTAAAGCAACGTCTATGTGAGTAAATAATGGTGAATGGTATGACTGAGCCAGGGGGTACTGCGGAGGTGTTCTTATTTGTAAACTGGCACTTTGCTTCCATTATTGTGTGGAGATAGAGAGGGAGAGACAGAGAGAATCAGGAAAGAAAGAGAGGGAAGGCGGGAGGGAGGATAAAAACTCAGCAAAAAAAGAAACATACCTTTTTCAGGACCCTGTCTTTCAAAGATAAAAATCCAAATAACTTCACAGATCTTCATTGTAAAGGGTTTAAAAGGGTGTATGTGGTGTGTAGCTTAGTGGGATTGTAGCTTAGTGGGGTGTTCTAGGAGAGTCTATGGCTGTCTGAAGTGGTTCTCAATCAGAGGCAGGTGTTTATCGTTGTCTCTGATTGGGAACCATATTTAGGCAGCCATATTCTTTGGTTGTATTGTGGGTGATTGTCCTGAGTGTCTTGATGTCCTTGTGCTGTGTTAGTTGACACATGTATAGGCTGTTTTCGGTTTTCGTTTCGTTTATTGTTTTGTAGTGTTTGTGTTTATTCGTGTTTACGTTGTTTGATTAAACATGGATCGCAATATACACGCTGCAGTTTGGTCCGACTCTCCTTCACCATATGAAAACCGTGACACTTGTTCAATGAACCATAAACAATTAATGAACATGCACCTGCGGAACGGTCATCACGTACAGCTTAAAGAGGGTAGGCAATTAAGGTCACAGCTATGAAAATTTCTACTGACTCTGAAAAACACCAAAAGAAAGATGCCCAGGGTCCCTGCTCATCTGAGTGAACATGCCGTGGCATGCTGCAAGTAGCCATGAGGACTGCAGATGTGGCCAGGGCAATAAATTGCAATGTCCGTCCAGTGAGACGCCTAAGACAGCGCTACAGGGAGACAGGACGGGCAGCTGATCGTGCTCGCAGTGGCAGACCACGTGTGACAACACCTGCACAGGATTGGCACATCCGAACATCACACCTGCGGGACAGGTACAGGATGGCAACAATAACTTCTCGAGTTACACCAGGAACTCACAATCTCTCCATCAGTACTCAGAATGTCCGCAATAGGCTGAGAGAGGCTGGACTGAGGGCTTGTAGGCCTGTTGTAAGGCAGGTCCTCACCAGACATCACCGGCAACAACGTCGCCTATGGGCACAAACCCACCGTTGCTGGACCAGTCAGTCACGGTTTTGTCTCACCAGGGGTGATGGTCGGATTCGTGTTTATCGTCGAAGGAATGAGCGTTACACCGATGCCTGTACTCTTGAGTGGGATCGATTTGGAGGTGTAGGGTCCGTCATGGTCTGGCGCTGTGTGTCACAGCATCATCGGACTGAGCTTGTTGTCATTGCAGGAAATCTCAAAGCTGTGCATTACAGGGAAGACATCCTCCTCCCTCATGTGGTACCCTTCCTGCAGGCTCATCCTGACATGACCCTCCAGCATGACAATGCCACCAGCCATACTGCTCGTTCTGTGCGTGATTTCCTGCAAGTCAGGAAGGTCAGTGTCCTGCATTGGCCAGCGAAGAGCCCAGATCTCAATCCCATTGAGCACGTCTGGGACCTGTTGGATCGGAGGATGAGGGTTAGGCCTATTCCCCCCAGACATGTCCAGGAACTTGCAGGTGCCTTGGTGGAAGAGTGGGGTAACATCTCACAGCAAGAACTGTCAAATCTGGTGCAGTCCCTGAGGAGGAGATGCACTGTAGTACTTAATGCAGCTGGTGGTCCCACCAGATACTGACTGTTACTTTTGATTTTGACCCCTCCTTTGTTCAGGAACACATTATTCCATTTCTGTTAGTCACATGTCTGTGGAACTTGTTCAGTTTATGTCTCAGTTGTTGAATCTTGTTATGTTCATAGAAATATTTACACATGTTAAGTTTGCTGAAAATAAATTCAGTTGACAGTGAGAGGACATTTATTTTTTTGCTGAGTTTATAACAACCGCTCTGACAGACAATGTATCGTTAGAGAATGGGGTGGAAGGCAAGCCGATAGCTGTGTGTGTTCGAAGAGATGGAGCCGTTTGCTACTTGCTGAGGCCTCGTAATAAACCCTTCCTGGAAGACAGAACAGACAGGCGGTAACTGGGCTGACACGCGCACGCGCACACACACACACACACACACACACACACACACACACACACACACACACACACACACACACACACACACACACACACACACACACACACACACACACACACACACACACACACACACACACACACACACACACACACACACACACACACACACACACACACACACACAGCACTGAGGAACCACCAGTCAGACTCCATCACAGAGAGTGATGCTCCTCGTCTGGTGTTTCCAACCAGAGGCTTATTGTGTGTGACTTTTTCTCTGCTGGTCAGGTGTAGAACCGGTGGAAAAAAACAACACACAGAACGAGGGTCAGAAGCAGTTTAGATGCTCTCTCATGTCGGTCTGTGTTTGCACAACAGATTATCAGCCCAACGTCCTATTCACTTCACACTCAACGTTTGAACTCTGCATTTACCAGTTTTCTCTAATCCATCTCAACTCGTATCACCCACAGATAGGTTTTTAAATCTTCACCTCAAATAGGACCCAGATATAAAAGAGAGGTAGAAAAAAAATTCTCCCTGGTTCAAGGTGAAAGGTTTGTTTTGAGCCCAGAGCCTGGCGGACCCAAGCAGTGAGTGGTGAGGGTAACACAGGGTAAGATCAAAGGCAATGCAGCACAGAGGGAAACCATCAGTGCAATCAGCCCGCAGGATTAAGAGGGGGAGTCAAGGTCGACATTTGCGTGAATTTTGATGCAGATTGACAGAAGCGGACGACGAGGTGGAGGGAGGAGGCCAGCTGAGACAGGTCACGCAAACTGACTGGTGTAGAGAGAGAGAAAGAGAGAGAGAGAGAGAGAGAGAGAGAGAGAGAGAGAGAGAGAGAGAGAGAGAGAGAGAGAGAGAGAGAGAGAGAGCAATCACAAAGTGTATGATAGTAATCTTGCCAGCAGCAGGCTGACCCAAGAGAGAGTACACCTGGTAAGAAGGTAATTCCTTCACCCCCTTTCCGGTTAAATACACAAATATTCCCCACTAAAATTATTTTAATACGTTCTTTGAAGTGTGCTGAGCCTTGCGTGTGTGTGTGTCCGTGTGTGTGTTTGTGTGTGTAGACTGGGGATTTAGGAGGTGGAATCAGTTCTTCCTTCCTCTCCTCTCACCGTCTCTAATTTCTCTTTCTTCCCTTAGAGAGATTGCATTACATCAACACCTTACACACTGTCTAGGTTAAGTGTATATTTATACATATTAAATCGTTTCCTACGCCGAGCTGACATATGGAAATAGTGTTTGTGGATAAGGAGATGACGGGATGATAAATGAGGTGACAGAACCAATTGGGCGTGTGATTACGCATCATCCCCAGGCCTTACCCACGATCCTCCTTGATGAGTCACCTCAGACGTAGACAGGATATGCATTGCCCGCTAATTGTCAGCACTAAATAGAGGACATCTATAATATTATAACAAGATACACCAATACAACACGCATGCAAGCACAGACACAAACACACACACTAGTGGTGCGTGGGTCAGCTGTTTGTTCACCCGCACACATAATATCCCATCTGCAACCGCCCAACTATATATGAAGAAAAAAAAGTACAAATCTGAGGCCTGGCACCTGACCGTAACCCGGTAATATAGAAAATGTACTGTAGGCTACAGTCAGAGATGGCGTAACTATTTTTTGAAAGGGTGTAGTATCTTTTTTTTGCCTGATTTAGGTATGTTGCTTATAATTTCAGCCATTTTGGTAAGCTATTTGTTAGTCAACTTTTCTATAATTAGATAGGCCTACATGCAGATTCTCTTCTGTCATTATATGAATACAAAATAAAAACCTTGCTCCCCAGAAAGAAGAAATCACGAGAATGAATGCGTCAATCTAGATGACGTCGGTAAAGTTGACATCTGTGCAAAAAAAAGACATCAGTTTGACCGGTTGTCAGGAAATCGAACACTGTGAAAATAACCCAACCTGTTTCTGATCACATTTCAGTTCGGCTTGAACACATATTTTATGTGGTTGAAATCAGCTTTTATGAAGCTGATAAAGATAGCACCTCCACAGATGGTATCTAACTGCACATTTGCATTCTCTCAAAATAAAAGAAAGAAATCATATTTCTCCACTCCTGTTCCCGAGTCAAAATGTTGCCTATATTTGGTGTATCATTTTACTGCAGGAAATGCTTAGTTCATATTTAGGCTATGTGAGAGGTTATAGACCTACAGTCAGTGTCCAGATTTCAGCTTCCATTTAACCAATTACAGTCTAAGTCCTGTCTAAGACCGGGGGAGGTGGGAGGCCCTTGAATTATAAAAAATATATATAAAAATGATGGATACATTTTTCATTTGGCCTTACTGCTATTAGCCCATACAAACTCATTGAATAATAGATTCACTACATGGAACAATAGATAAACCCCCCATAAAAATCTAAAGGAAGTTTGTTCTGAAGTGTCTGAGAGATATAAGAAATATCAGGAAACAACTACAGCAGAAGGAGCCTCCCTCCCTCTGATGTAACCCAAACGGTTTGGACGGTAGACAGAAGATGGCACATCGGCTGTACCGAATTCAGACGAGTCCCTAGACGCTGGTGGGGGTTGTTGAGCAAAACGGAGAACACCATCGTGTTCATGAGAGTCTCATCTTTCCATAGGGGGATGTTTGGGATGTCTCACACCACTCTAGCTCTGTCACCTTTCACAGCAGATGGGATGTCTCACACCACTCTAGCTCTGTCACCTTTCACAGCAGATGGGATGTCTCACACCACTCTAGCTCTGTCACCTTTCACAGCAGATGGGATGTCTCACACCACTGGGATAGCTCTGTCACCTTTCACAGCAGATGGGATGTCTCACACCACTCTAGCTCTGTCACCTTTCACAGCAGATGGGATGTCTCACACCACTCTAGCTCTGTCACCTTTCACAGCAGATGGGATGTCTCACACCACTCTAGCTCTGTCACCTTTCACAGCAGATGGGATGTCTCACACCACTCTAGCTCTGTCACCTTTCACAGCAGATGGGATGTCTCACACCACTCTAGCTCTGTCACCTTTCACAGCAGATGTGATGAGACATATTCAGTTGCGGTGGATTGAGATGCATCCAATGCTAAAAAACAGATCTCCAGCTTAAACTGACACATTTGTATGAGGATGTTTTTATTATGCTAATTCGATTTCCACAGGGGCACGGACATCGACTCTAGGTTTTTATTATCAGCCTACAGTTCCTATGATGTGCCATAGGCCTATTTGAAGTTTACATCTTGTGACTGTCCAATTTGTGTAGCGCCACAAAATCCTCTTCTATTACTTCACCAAATCTTTCACAAACATGACTTTTGTCTTTATTTTCAACTCTCCAATTCGCAGCTTTCCTCTCATTGAATTAAACTCCAACATTTTGCATCAGTGGATCAACCTTACATGTTTCTGCCTGTTCCCAAAAGCGTTAGGCGATTTGCTTGTAGGCTATTTGGCACAAGAATGATACATTTATGGATTTTTTAAAGTATTGTTTTCCCTTTATTCAACCACCTGCCGCCCACCTGCCCTTAATCCACATAATGTTGCATAACCCTAAACCCGCCCGCCCCACCGATATAACTGGGGGGACTGCAGGTTATGAGTCAACCCGCACATCACTACCACACACAAACACGCACACACACACACACACGCACACACACACACCGACTCCAATTGAGCAGATTTACGGTGAACATAACCTATCATTAATCAATAAAATCACACCCATGTGATTACATTGTAACCATGTAAATGTTTCCCCAGATGTGTTATTGATTGCTATGTGAAGTAAGGTGTAACTGATAACCCATTCTGTGGTCTTGTTGTCTTCAGAATAAAACGACTAATGAAAACTGCTGATGCTAAAAAGCTGAAATGCAGACTACAGCACAAGGTGAAGGGGTAGAGAGAGAGAAACTGAGAGAAAAAGGGAGAGGGAGAGAGAACTGAGGAAGAGAGACATGTGGAATGACTTATTCAGCGGAGGAAGTGGGCAGGCAGAAACATGAAATTAGCACAAATTGATTATCTGTCCACCATGGGCAGGGCTAAGAGCAAGCCAAGCAGTGGATTGACTTCTCAATCGGTGGCTGGGCTGCTTACTCTGGCGTGGTGAAATAGAGCCATCACTCTCTGTGCTGTTGGTCCATGGGTGAAATGGCTGTATTCAAACTACAGGCCTATTACTATTAGATGAGAATAACAGAGTAATAACGGTATTAAAAGCTATATCGATTTCATGCTTTTTACGTTTTTCAGTGCATAAATCATGCAATAGCCCACCAGCTATTAAGCCATTCACTCATTAAACAACTCCAGTTATTCACTATGTATTAGTGCAGTAACAAAATGATCAAAGCTCTAAGACATGGGAATATGACTTCAAATAATTGAACTCACAGTAATCTGACAATGATTGTGTGTACAGTGTAATTATATTTGGCACTAATTTTGGACTTTGGAAAACACGAGGTCCAGATTTCAGGGGGTTTGCCCTAAAATAAAATCTCTTGGCTTTATCCCTGTTTTAAAACCAAGGAGTCTGTCCCATCATCCCTTAGGGGCACACTGCTCAGCAATGTGCTGTTTCAGAGATAGAGGGGTTCATTGTGCAGTAGATAGGGCTGGGTTAGGACAACATTTGGCACACACATAGACACACACACACACACTCACACACACTCACACACACTCACAGACAGACAGACAGACAGACAGACAGACAGACAGACAGACAGACAGACAGACAGACAGACAGACAGACACAACCTCTTTAATGCATTACAGGATACTAGGACAGATAGAAAAAGTTCTGTCTGTCTGAATTACCTGTCTACCCCAGCATAACGGCTCTGAACCTCCCGGTCTTTACTGACCTTCCTTCCCATACTGCCTTGCAGCAGATGTCTGGGTGGGAAATTGAATTCCAACTCCCAGGGGCTGGGTGGCAAATTGGGCAAAGCAACATATTTTTTTTCTCCTGGTCCAACTTTTTTAAGAGGAATGATGTTGGTTAGAGAAACGGTGCAAAATATCAGGTTAGAGGTGTGTTTAGTTTAGGGGCTGCCCGATTCTTTAATTATCTGACAGTGGGGAAAGTCAATCGCGGAATCAGATGCTGACTTCTCTGAAAGACTGAGCTGTTTATTGGAACATGTTGTGTTGATCCTTTCCGGTAAGCAGTAGCCATATGACAGTGGTGGGTTGTATGGTTTGTGGATGGATGTATTGGTGGGGTCTGAGGTTCAGTGATGGGGGGGAAGAGAGGGACGGAGGGGGTGAAGTGAAGGATGAGGTGGTGGTGTGTTTTCATGTATAATTCAGATGAGGGATCGAGGGCCATCAGAGTGTTACATAAGACCGCCACCCTCCCTCTGCTGTTTGCTCTGCTGAGTAATACACCTACCCCTCTGCTGTTACATGAAACAGCAACCCTCCCTCTGCTCTTACAGGCAACAGCTACCCTCCCTCTGCTGTTACAGGAGTCAGCCTCCCTCCCTCTGCTGCAGTACACAGATCCTTCCGAAGACGAAAACCTCTATGCCTTTAATTACAACCTATTGATCACAACATAGGGGAGAGAGAGAGAGAGAGAGAGAGAGAGAGAGAGAGAGAGAGAGAGAGAGAGAGAGAGAGAGAGAGAGAGAGAGAGAGAGAGAGACACACACACAAAGACACAGAGACACAGAGACAGACAAAGTGCATAGAGAGAGACAAAGAGAAAGAGAGAAAAATACCTAATATGTCAGTCAGGGAGTACGTATTTAGAAAATGTCCTTCCACCACTTCTCTCCTCCCTTTGCCCACAAGTATTTGCCTGCTGGTGATACAGTAACATTGCAAGGATGACAAATTAATTTCAGTCAATCGCCGGCATGAATTATTCACATTATATCATGACTGCACGCTTCGTTTTAATTCTGAATGTTGTGTATCGATCCTGCCTCCACAACGCCTTTGGTCTCGTTGTCATTCATAATTAAATATAATGAAAACCAGCCATGAATAACGCATGCTGTATCCACCACACAACTTTTAGTATGCATTGCAGAACCAGACAAGAGGTGCACTTCTCCAACCATTCTCTCTGTTCTCTGTTTCGTTCTCTCCTTCTCATTCTTCCACTGACCTACTTTGGCAGCTTGTAATATCGCTACGGCTCTATTCCTTTGTCTCTCAGTGTGCTGGATAAAAAAAGACTGGGATCTCTCAGGTCTCTCCCGTCTTATCCTAGCGACTGGAGAAGTCCATCCCAGTGACTGATGCCACATGGAGCCAACCTCCCTGGCTCTGCAGAATCGCTCCCACTGTGTCCCGCAAGACATCTTAAGTTTGCATTTAATTATTAGTTTAGATGTCTCACAAGTGGAATATGGCCATCTCCCTTATCGTACATGCTCTCCGAAGCCAGGCAGTCTCATGTATTAACCTTCAGAGAGACCCACACTGAGGACAGTACGTGCCTATCAGGGGAAGTTACGTCTAGTTGGTAGAACCTCATGAAAGTATGAGGGGATGCTCAACAAGCCGGATCGCATATCTCCTGTAAGGAATGCCCTTGAACAGAGCCCAAGAGGTAGACATACTTTTGGTGGAGTGAGCCCTCAGGACATCTGGAGGCTGGAACCCCTTGCTATTATAGGCCAATTTAATAGCTTCCACGATCCAACGTGACAACCGTTGACGAGGAAAGCGGCCTCCCCTTGCAGGGAGACGCCCGGGACACAAAGAGTTGCATGCGCAAAGCACTTGTCCTCTAACCGGAGGCATAAATGCAGGGTTGGGCAACAAGGTAGCCTTGGAAAAGCTCAAGGAAAACTGGAGGCATGACTTGGGAACTGACAGTGCATGTAGCTTGCTCGCTTTGCTGACACATGGGTGACCAGTCTTAAATGAGAGATATTGTATCTCCATGCTTTCCAGCAGCTCAAAAGGCTGAAATAGCCTCAAGTGCAATAGAAAAATCCCATGATGGGACTAAAGGCTTGGGAAATGGACATAAGAAACCCTTCATGAAACAACATAATGATGGGTGTTTTCCCACCGTGTTCTTGTCAAAGCCTATTTAACAGGCTAAGATATAGTTGAAGTCGGAAGTTTCCATACACCTTAGCCAAATACAGTTAAACTCAGTGTTTCACTATTCCTGACATTTAATCCTAATCAAAATTCCCTGTCTTAGGTCAGTTAGGATCACCACTTTATTTTAAGGATGTGAAATGTCAGAATAATAGTAGAGAGAATGATTTATTTGAACTTTTATATCTTTCATCACATTCCCAGTGGGTCAGAAGTTTACATACACTCAATTAGTATTTGGTAGCATTGCCTTTAAATTGTTTAACTTGGGTCAAACTTTTCGGGTAGCCTTCCAGAAGCTTCCCACAATATGTTGGGTGAGTTCTGTCCCATTCCTCCTGACAGAGCTGGTGTAACTGAGTCAGATTTGTAGGCCTCCTTGATCGCACATGCTTTTTCAGTTCTGCCCACTTGGGCTTTGTGATGATCACTCCAATACCTCGACAAGGACTTGTTGTCCTTTAGCCACAATTTTGGAAGTATGCTTGGGGTCATTGTCCATTTGGAAGACCCATTTGCGACCAAGCTTTAACTTCCTGACAGATGTCTTGCGATGTTGCTTCAATTTTTCCACATTATTTTCCTCATGATGCCATCTATTTTGTGAAGTGCACCAGTCCCTCCTGCAGCAAAGCAGCCCCACGACATGATGCTGCCACACCCGTGCTTCACAGTTGGGACGGTATTATTTGGCTTGCAAGCCTCCCCTTTTTCCTCCAAACATAATTATGGTCACTATGGCCAAACAGTTCTATTTTTTTCATCAGACCAGAGGAAATTTCTCAAAAAAGTATGATCTTAGTCCCCATGTGCAGTTGCAAATCTTAGTCTGGCTTTTTTATGGCAGTTTTGGAGAAGTGGCTTCTTCCATGCTGAGTGGCCTTTCAGGTTATGTCGATATAGGACTCGTTTTACTGTGGATATCGATACCTTTGTACCTGTTTCCTCCAGCATTTTCACAAGGTCCTTTGCTGTTGTTGTGGGATTGATTTGCACTTTCACTTTCAACAAAGTACATTAATCTCTAGGAGACAGAACACGTCTCCTTCCTGAGCTGTATGATGGCTGCGTGGTCCCATGGTGTTTATACTTGCGTACTATTGTTTGTACAGATGAATGTGGTACCTTCAGGCATTTGGAAATTGCTCCCAAGGATGAACCAGACTTGTGGAGGTCTACAATTTTTTTTCTGAGGTCTTGGCTGATTTCTTTTGATTTTCCCATGGTGCCAAGCAAAGAGGCACTGAGTTTGAAGGTAGGCCTTGAAATACATCCACAGGTACACCTCCATTTGACTCAAATGATGTCAATTAGCCTATCAGAAGCTTCTAAAGCCATGACATAATTTTCTGGAATTTTCCAAGCTGTTTAAAGGCACAGTCAAGTTAGTGGATGTAAACTTCTGACCCACTGGAATTGTGATACAGTGAATTATCTGTCTGTAAACCATTTTTGGAAAAATGTGTCACACCCTGACCAAAGTTTGCTTTGTATGTTTCTATGTTTTGTTTGGTCAGGGTGTGATCTGAGTGGGCATTCTATGTTGTGTGTCTAGTTTGTCTGTTTCTGTGTTTGGCCTGATATGGTTTTCAATCAGAGGCAGGTGTTAGTCATTGTCTCTGATTGGGAACCATATTTAGGTTGCCTGTTTGGTGTTGGGTTTTGTGGGTGATTGTTCCTGTCTCTGTGTTAGTTTGCCCCAGTTTAGGCTGTTTCGGTTTTCACGTTACGTTTATTGTTTTTGTATTGATCGTGTTTCATCTTCATTAAAGATGTATCAAAATAACCACGCCGCATTTTGGTCCGCCTCTCCTTCACCGCAAGAAAACCGTTACAGAATCACCCACCACAACAGGACGAAGCGGCGTGGTAACGGGCAACAGCAACAGCGGCGCAAAGAGGAATGGACATGGGACAATGTATTGGATGGCAAGGGTTGCTAAACATGGGAGGAGATCCTGGCGGGAAAAGATCGCCTTCCATGGGAACAGGTGGAGGCAGCTAGGAGAGCAGATGCAGCCGGAGAGAGGAGCCGGCAATATGAGGGAACACGGCTGGCAAGGAAGCCCGAGAGGCAGCCCCAAAAATGTCTTGGAGGGGGGCACACAGGAGGTGTGGCGAAGCCAGGTAGGAGACCTGAACCAACTTCCTGTGCTTACCTGAGGGCGAGAGAGACCGGGCAGGCACCGTGTTATGCGGTGGAGCGCACGGTGTCCCCAGTGCGGGTGCATAGCCCGGTGCGGTACATTCCAGCTCCGCGTATCGGCCGGGCTAGAGTGGGCATCGAGCCAAGTGCCATGAAGCCGGCTCTACGCATCTGGTCTCCAGTGCGTCTCCTTGGGCCGGCTTACATGGCACCAGCCTTGCGCACGGTGTCCCCGGTTCGCCTGCATAGCCCAGTGGCAGGGCGAAAGGGACCATTCAACCGGGTAAGGTTGGGCAGGCTCGGTGCTCAAGAGCTCCAGTGCGCCTGCACGGTCCGGTCTATCCGGTACCACCTCCACGCACCAGCCCTCCGGTGACAGCTCCCCGCACCAGGCTTCCTGTGCGTGTCCTCGGCCCAGTACCACCAGTGCCAGCACCACGCATCTGGCCTACAGTGCGCCTCGCCTGTCCAGCGCTGTCAGAGCCTTCCTCCTCTCCAGTGCTGTCCGAGCCTCCCGCCTGTCCAGCACTGCCAGAGCCTTCCTCCTCTCCAGCGCTGCCGGAGTCTCCCGCCTGTTCAGTGCTGCCAGAGCTCCCGCCCCTCAGTCCAGAGGCGCTAGAGCCCCTCATTCCAGAGGCGCCAGAGCTACTCAGTCCAGCACTGCCATAGCCTTCCTCTCCAGAGTTGCCGGAGCTTCCCGTCTGCCCAGCGCCATCAGAGCTACCCGTCTGCCCAGCGCCATCAGGGTCGCCAGTCTGTCCAGCGCCGCCAGTGCCGCCAGTCTGCAAGGAGCCGCCAGTGCCGCCAGTCTACAAGGAGCCGCCAGTGCCGCCAGTCAGCCAGGGGCCGCCAGTGCCGCCAGTCAGCCAGGGGCCGCCAGTGCCGCCAGTCAGCCAGGGGCCACCAGTCAGCCCAGAGGCGCCAGAGCCCCTCAGCCCAGAGGCGCCAGGGCCCCTCAACCCAGAGGCGCCAGAGCCCCACAACCCAGAGCTTCCGCCCCTCTGTCCAGAGCTTCCGCCCCTCTGTCCAGAGCTTCCGCCCCTCTGTCCAGAGCTTCCGCCCCTCTGTCCCGAGCGTCCCCTCTGTCCAGTCGGGTCATTTAGTAGGGTCACCGTGGTTAGGAGGCCACGGAAGCGGACTAAGACGATGGTGAAGTGGGGGCCACGTCCAGCACCAGAGCCGCCACCGCGGACAGATGCCCACCCAGACCCTCCCCAATAGGTTCAGGTTTTGCGGCCAGAGTCCGCATCTTGGGGGTACTGTCACACCCTGACCATAGTTTGCTTTCTATGTTTCTATGTTTTGTTTGGTCAGGGTGTGATCTATAGTGAACTATAGTTTGTTAACAAGAAATTTGTGGAGTGGTTGAAAAACAAGTTTTAATGACTCCAACCTAAGTGTATGTAAACTTCTGACTTCAACTATAGCTGCTAGATAGACCTTAACAGTGGAGAATGTCTTCCCTCTGTCCAAAAGGTCCTGCAGAAAGCATTGGATACAGAGCCTTGGTAAGGAATTATGTTTTTGGTCACACCACTTCTCAAAAACACGGTTGATGTATGCCACCACAGTAGTATTGGCTGTTCGGATCAAGACGTGACACTTCTGAAGAGAGGGTAGAAAGTATTTCGGTGAAAGAACCACTGTCAGCAATTCGAGGTAATTTATATGGGCAATGTAGAGTTGTGGGGTCCACACTCAGTTTATAGCATTTCCCTCGTGCACTGCGCCCCAGCCCGTGAGTGACACGTCCATTGTTACTACTTTCCTCATTGCCTCTACCCATTGGGCAGTGCCAAGAAAGAAGATCGAGGGACTCTTCCAGTGACAAGACATGCGGAGGTCACCTTTATCTGATGATTGAGGTGGCGCCGTGTACACAGACATTGTGCAAATGCCCAGCGCTGGAAGCCTCTCATACTCAGTGCTCTGTGTCCTTGGCATGACATCTGGATGTTGCAAAGTCCAGTGTTGACACACTGGCACCTGGGGACAGTGCTTGGTGGCGATTCCCTCCGTGTTCCTTGTGAGTGAAAATGCGTCGCTGCACAAGGGGAAGGGTTTTAGGTGCACAGATGTGTGTGAGGGGGGGTCTATGCTCCACCAGGTCAGAAAATGGGATGAACTGTTGGCTGCCACTCCGTGGGACCTAGGTGCGTCTGCTTGGTTACCCGAACAGTGAAGTCGAT
Source organism: Oncorhynchus keta (assembly GCF_023373465.1). Taxonomy (NCBI): domain Eukaryota; kingdom Metazoa; phylum Chordata; class Actinopteri; order Salmoniformes; family Salmonidae; genus Oncorhynchus; species Oncorhynchus keta. The sequence continues at coordinate 60,625,410 of NC_068448.1, read as the reverse complement.
GTCCGCTGCGTCGCTGGAGGCTTCCCGCGGATAGCCCTGGTGCCAGTGAATTGCCCTTTCCCTACCACGAAGCCTTGGCTCATGGAGAGGTAGGCTGGGTAGCCATGATTTCTGGGTCTACGGGGCAGGCGGAAGTCGAAGGCTTCACCCTACTTCTTTCAAAGCTTGCACTTCTGCCGCATGGCGGCGAAAGCTGGCCCAAACAGTTCCGTCAGCTCGACAGAAGCATCAAGGCGCTCTCCCGTACCACTGGAAGGCTCATGGCACAGCATTGAGGCTGGAGGCTTGGAAGTTGATGTCTGTGACGACGCAGATCACATCCCAAAGGTCTAGGTTAGGCTAGTCGATCGATAGGAGATTATGCATCTCTAGCATCATATCATCCTGATAAGACAGTAGTAGGGACATAATGTTCAACGTGCAGCAGACACATGGACCTTTCGGTAGATGCAGAATGACGAGGCACTGGGTTTGAATTGGTTGGTCAGTGACGGCTTGACCACCGGTGGATTTCTGAGGCCCAGCTCCTCCATGTCCTTGCCATTCATACTGGCAAAAAGTCTGTTTTGTCCCAATTGCGTTTGGCTTCCGCCACGCAAGCTGGGATAGCTTGGAAGAGTTGCTTGCATGGGACGGTGCAAGAGGGGAGTTTCCTCCCATCGTAGCAGTCCCTCTCTACGTTGCCGCAGCCTGCTGGTTCAGCCCACTCAATACGTAGTCTGGTCGCTGCCTGTTTTCAGAAATCAATGAGTAAATATCTGTCATCTACCATCAATGCCTTAGTAGGGGGTGGAAGAGGGCCTAGCGGTTAGGAGGTCGGTCGTAATCTCGCCATCGTCTTCGTCGATGACGAGGTCCCCTTCCCCCTCCTCCGGGGCCAAGCTCTGGAAAACTGGGTGAAGGTCCTCGGGATAGCGAAACTATTGTGTCTGCCCATGAGGAATGAGTCTACTAGGCAGTCTCCCCGCTCAAGTAATCTTTCTGGTCACACACCAAAAAGAGTAAAAAATGCAATTTCCTATGTAAGACATTCAATATCACACTCACTTACAGCACATGGCTAGGCTATATGGCCAGGCTACACGGCCAGACTACACGGCCAGGCTTTATGTACCACTAGATCACTAGAGTGAGCTACAGAGTACCCTGCTTTCTGTTTCCTGGAATTCACTATTAAACTGGTTTAAATGCTTTTAAGCACACCAATGAGAATCACTATAGGTGCCATACTTCACAGTACAGTTTAAAGTCTAAATAATGAGGCACCCACTTCAATATCCAATAGCAGCCGTTATGCTCCAGTTCCACTGCTCTGCGTACTTCTCTGTGATCCGTCATGCAATTAAGCATTTGTTTCCCCTTTAACCATAGTTAAGTTAAGTTGTAGAGCGTAATTAAACCATGGAGTGTAAAACAGCTGTTCAGTCAAAACCCCAGCAACTCTTCAACTATTTTTACTGCATAAAGACACAGGGAAAACATTGTGTAGCTCTGTAACTCTGCTAACAGACTAATATGATTTTGTGTTTATGTCGTTGTATGCCTCTCTGGAGACATCATAAATCAAACACTAATTAGAACCAGTGTGGTGACCCGACACGTTCCGATGCTTGTACCTCTGATCTACCTTCCATCAGCTAATAAACAGCTGAGCCGGTTGCTGCTCTCCAAATTAAAGTAGTGTGTTAGCTAGAGAGCAGAAAGGAACTTTGTTAATTAAGGAAGCTGACAGCTGTAGAACACTAAAGATCATTAGATGTGGACTCAGCCCATTATCAGCCTGAAAACGTCACCCTGGCACGTTTTTGCAAAAAGGTTAACTGTCACAGTAGTTTTTCTCAGTGCATTGCAGTCAATGGGAAAAGATGAGTGTCACAGGGTTGACGTTTTTCTCAATGCATTGCAGTCAATGGGAAAAGATGAGTGTCACAGGGTTGACGTTTTTCTCAATGCATTGCAGTCAATGGGAAAAGATGAGTGTCACAGGGTTGATGTTTATGTCAACACATTTATGTCAATGGGAAAAGAAACACGTTAACCAATTTAATGTTATGTCAATAAATTGTAGTCAATGGGAAAAGATTAGTGTCACGGGATTAATGCATTAATGAATACAATGCATTTAATGGGGGAAGATTAGCGTCACAATATGGATGCATAGAGAATAGCATCACAAACATGACACCCTCCTTACTCCCACCTCCATTCTATCACCCTCCAATCCTCTCGCCCCCATCTCTCTCTCTTCACTTTATTTAACTAGGCAAGTCAATTGAGAACAAATTCTCATTTACAATGACGGCCTACCCCGGCCGAACCCGGACGACACAGGGCCAATTGTGCGCCGCCCTATGGGACTCCGAATCACGGCCGGATGTGATACAGCCTGGAATCAAACCAGGGACTGTAGTGACGCCTCTTGTACTGAGATGCAGTGCCTTAGGCCACGGCGCCACACGGGAGCCCACTTTCCCACCTCCACAGACAGGATATTGACACATAGATACGCATCAAGGATATTTGGCGCATAAATTAATACCCCATTCAAGTCAAATGTTGGTGATAGAGCTGCAATGGATAAATTGTTGAAAGACTCAGACAGACAGACATATCCACTCACAGACCAACAGACAGGGAGACAGACAGACAGGCAGGCAGGCAAGTAGACAGACAAACTTTAAACTGAACCCTAAACCTAACCTAACTCCAGCTTCATGTCCACATCTTGGTTTAAACCTAACCCAAGCCATAACCCTAACACTAACTTCTTGTCCACATCCCGGCCCCACCCTAACTCCAAGAGCTGGGCCAAGATGAGGGCTAGGGTTAGGGTTATGGCTAGGTTTAGGGTTACACCGGGTTCTGGACATGAAGCTAGGGTTAGGGTTAAGGTTGAGCCGGAAGTTTATATGAAGCTAGGATTAGGGTTAGGGCCTAGACATAACCCATTCATCCAATTAACAATTGGGACCCGTTTCAGAAAACTTGGCCTATGTCGCGGGTCACCACTTCACACGAGAGCCATTTGAAAGTAATCGTATTATTTTTTCTCAAAATGCGTTTTTTTTTTGTCAGAAATGCCTTCTGGAATATGTGAACTTTCATGTGCCTTTATAACAAAATGTATGCCATCTGTAAATACGAATAAAATTGTGAAATTACGAGCCTAGTCGGTTATGCCACAGAAAAAGTCAGCAACCTGCCCTCTAGCCATGATTGACTGAGAGAATGAATGGGCTTGACATGCCGAGAGATGTGTTCGGATTGGTCTGCCATATAGCACGCTTCTGTCTATTTGTAAGTAATCCTGTCAAATACGGCTTTAAAAAAATCTATATTGCTTAGTAGAACTGCATAAGTGTTGCTCTCCACTTTCTGGAGAACCGGGTTTTGAAATCAGTGGAATTAGAGTACGATAGCGAAGGAGATGGAGAAAACACCTGTCTCCAGATTACATCTTCAAACTAAGGGCAACCATGGCATCTGTGACAGGGAGAAGCGTCCAACCATGATGTAAGATTGTCTAGCTAGCTACATTTTCAGATATTACACGTTTCTAATTTTGACAGAAAGTTGTTTTCATTTCAAGTTAAAGTGTACAATTAGATACCAAGCTAACGTTAGCTGGCTGGCTCGCTAGCTAACGTTACATGTATGATCTTATTATTCGTATCTTAGAGACAAATGCAGTGTATGATATACCATTTTGTAGCTCTGTGTCTCTGCTATTATCCAATGTAAAAAATAAAAAATAAAACATTTTGCTACACAAGACCGAATCAAGGCGGTTGGTCACAATTAATTAATGTACCTCTCCTCCCACTACATGGCAGAAAGGTAAGCCTCATTTGAAGCCTGGACTATAGTCAATGTGCATTTGAGTGACATCAACAGACGCTCCTGATGAATGCGAGCCTACATCCGACCATGTGAAATTAACATTCACAGTGGAAACTTAACCATGCCCTCACATAACCATGAGTGCAATTGAACTGTACGATGTACAACCAGTAGGTCATACATTTAATTTCCTGCGATTACAGGAAATGGCTTAATTGGGGGTCATATGGGCAGTTTGTAAGTGATAAAAAGGTTTAATCTTCCCAAATTTTGTTATCAATCTTCCCTGGGACCAACTCTGTCTGGAACTGTGAGGAGTAACATCGTAACCGATGTTGTTACCATGACAAAGACCAAAGCCGGCGGAAGTGCCATTGATGAAGGTGGTGTCTCTCTATGACAGGTTAAGGGTCTTTTAAACGAATAAAAATAGTTCTAAAAGCAGTAGTTACAACAACAAGAAAAGAGCTTCAAGTGTTTTGTCCAAATACTGGTGGAGAACAAGTTGCAGCTCAATGAGTTTAAACAGGTGAATGGCAAGAGAGAGGACATAAAATTAAATCAAAATGTATTTGTCACATGAGCCGAATACAGCAGGTGTACAGTGAAATGTTTACTTAAAAGCCCTTAACCAACAATGCAGTTAAGAGCAGCAGTAAAATATCAATAACGAGGCTATATACAGGGGGTACCGGTACAGAGTCAATGTGCTGGGGCACCGGTTAGGCAAGGTAATGGAGGTAATACATGTAGGTAGAGTTATTAAAGGGACTATGCATAGATAATAACAGAGTAGCAGCAGCGTGAAAGAGGGGATAGAAGCTGTTTAGAAGCCTGTTGGTTTAGACTTGGCCCTCCAGTACCGCTTGTAAATGAATTCATAAAAAATCCTACGATGTGATTTTCTGGATTTTTTTTTCTCATTTTGTCTGTCATAGTTGAAGTGTACCTATGATGAAAATTACAGGCCTCTCTCATCTTTTTAAGTGGGAGAACATGCACAATTGGTGGCATGTGGCCCTTCTTCGGACACTGTGTTAACAAACCTTCAAACGAGCTTCAATGCAATACAACATCTCTTCCGTGGCCTCCAACTGCTTTTAAATGCTAGTAAAACTAAATGCATGCTCTTCAACCGATTGCTGCCCTCACCCGCCCGCCCGATTAGCATCACTACTCTGGACGGTTCTGCCTTAGGATATGTGGACAACTACAAATACTTTGGTGTCTGGTTAGACTGTAAACTCTCCTTCCAGACTCATATTAAGCATCTCCAATCCTAAATTAAATATAGAATTGGCTTCCTATTTCGCAACAAAGCCTGCTTCGCTCATGCTGCAAACATACCCTTGTAAAACTGACTATCCTACCAATCCTTGACCTCGGCGATGTCATTTTCAAAATATCCTCGAACACTCTACTCAGCAAACTGGATGTAGTCTATCACAGTGCCATCCGTTTTGTCACCAAAGCCCCATAAACTACCCTCCACTGCGACCTGTATGCTCTTGTTGGCTGGCCCTCACTACATATTCGGCGCAAAACCCACTGGCTCCAGATCATCTATAAGTCTTTGCTAGGTAAAGCACCACTTTATCTCAGCTCACTGGTCATCATAGCAACATAGCACACGCTCCAGCAGGTATATTTCACTGGTCATCATAGCAACATAGCACACGCTCCAGCAGGTATATCTCACTGGTCATCATAGCAACATAGGACACGCTCCAGCAGGTATATTTCACTGGTCATCATAGCAACATAGCACACGCTCCAGCAGGTATATTTCACTGGTCATCATAGCAACATAGCACACGCTCCAGCAGGTATATTTCATCATATTTCAGGTATATGTCATCCCCAAAGACAACACTTCCTTTGGCCGCCTTTAGTTCCAGTTCTTTGCTGCCAATAACTGGAACGAATTGCAAATATCACTGAAGCTAGAGTCTTAAATCTCCCTCTCTAACTTTGAGCATCAGCTGTCAGAGCAGCTTATCAATCATTGTACCTGTACACAGCCAATCTGCAAATAGCACACCCAACTACCTCACACCAATATTGTTATTTATTCTCTTGCTATTTTGCACCCCAGTATCTCTACTTGCACACCATCATCTGCACACCTATCACTCCAGTGTTAATGCTAAATTGTAATTATTTCGCCTCTATGGCCTATTTATTGCCTTACCTCCCTACTCTTCTACATTTGCACACACTGTACATATATTTTTATATTATGTTATTGACTGTAAGTTTGTTTATGTGTTACTCTGTGTTGTTGTTTTTGTCGCACTGCTTTGCTTTCTCTTGGCCAGATCGCAGTTGTAAATGAGAACTTGTTCTCAACTGACCTACCTGGTTAAATAAAGGTGAAATAAAATATATAATTTAAAAAAATCTTGGACAAACTGAAGATTGAGGTGGAGCGCACCCACAAATGGAAAACCCACCACCGGCCCAAGTTACAGGCCTAGGCCAGTACTGGTCAAGTTCCTGTCTCAACATCACCCGTCTCAAAGTCAACAGTGAAGAGGCGACTCCGGGATGCTTTAAGAAATTATAAACTTAGATTAGCTAACACAACGTGCCATTGGAACACAAAAGTGATGGTTGCTGATAATGGGCCTCTGTACGCCTACGTAGATATTCCATTAAAAAAATAATCAGATGTCTCCAACTACAACTTCCTGACTGATGTCTTGAGATGTTGCTTCAATATATCCACATTTTCTTTCCTTAAGATGCCATCTATTTTGTGAAGTGCACCAGCCCCTCCTGCAGCAAAGCACCCCCCACTACATGATGCTGCCACCCCCGTGCTTCAGGGTTGGGATGGTGTTCTTCAGTTTACAAGCCTCCCCCTTTTTCCTCCAAACATAATGATGGTCATTATGGCCAAACAGTTCTATTTTTGTTTCATCAGACAAGAGGACATTTCTCCAAAAAGTATGATCTTTGTCCCCATGTGCAGTTGCAAACCTTAGTCTGGCTTTTTTTATGGCGGTTTGGAGCAGTGAATTCTTCCTTGCGGTGCGAACTTTCAGGTATGTCGATATAGGACTCGTTTTACTGTGGATACAGATACTTTTGTACATGTTTCCTCCAGCATGTTCACAAGGTCCGTTGCTGTTATTCTGGGATGGATTTGCACTTTTCGCACCAAAGTACGTTCATCTCTATGAGACAGACCGCGTCTCCTTCCTGAGCGGTATGACGGCTGCGTGGTCCCATGGTGTTTAGACTTGCGTACTATTGTTTGTACAGATGAATGTGGTACCTTCAGGCGGTTGGAAATTGCTTGTAGATTTGTGGAGGTCTACACTTTTTTTCCTGAGGTCTTGGCTGATTTCTTTTGATTTTCCAAGCAAAGAGGCACTGAGTTTGAAGGTAGGCCTTGAAATACATCCACAGGTACACCTCCAATTGACTCAAATGATGTTAATTAGTCTATCAGAAGCTTCTAAAGCCATGACATCGTTTTCTGGAATTTTCCAAGCTGTTTAAAGGCACAGTCAACTTAGTGGATGTAAACTTCTGACCCACTGGAATTGTGATACAGTTAATTATAAGTGAAATAATCTGTCTAAACAATTGCTGGGAAAATGTCCTAACCGACTTGCCAAAACTATAGTTTGTTAACAAGAAATTTGTGGAGAGGAAAAACTAGTTTTAATGACTCCAACCTAAGTGTATGTAAACTTCCGACTTCAACTGTATATAAATAAGGTATTTCTGTTTTTTATTTTTAATAAAAGTGCAACATTTTTGAAAAACCTGTTTTCGTCATTAGGGTGTATTGTGTCTAGATTGCTGAGGATTTATACAAATGTAATCCATTTTAGAACAAGGCTGTAACGTAAAACAAACTGTGGAAAAAGTCAAGGGGTCTGAATACTTTCCGAAGGCACAATTCATTTGATGATACAGCAGTAACAATACAAGGATATAACATCTATAGAAGAGACAGACAGGTGTGCCTGTAATGCCTAGAGATATTACTGTATGTGTTTTGTAAAGTCATTCCGCTATGTCACTTCTTGTTTTATTAGAAACATTAATGTGCTGGAAATTCAAAATTGTTTAGATAGTCATATGGAATCATGTAGTAACCAAAGGAGTGTTTAACAAATCAAAATAGATTTTAGATTTTAGATTCTTCAAAGTAGCAACCTTTTGCCTTGATGACAGCTTTGCACACTCTTGGCATTCTCAAATATAAAATATATTTTGATTTGTTTGACACTTACCACATGATGCCATATGTGTTATTTCATAGTTTTGATGTCTTCACTATTATTCTACAATGTAGAAAATAGTAAAAATAAAGAACAACTTAAGTAGGTGTGTGCAAACTTTTGACTGGTACTGTATGTGTGACTGCTAGATGGACACACACACTACTTGTCAATGTTTTTAAATGTATGTAAATTGCCTTTTGTCTGTAATGTATTTTTCGTTATGTGTCGGACCCCAGTAAGACTAGCCGTCGCCGTTTGTGTCGGCTAAATCAAATCAAATCGGCCTGTCTGCCTGCCTGTCTGTCTGTTGGCCTGTCTGCCTGTCTGTTGGCCTGTCTGTGGGCGAGAGAGATGTGGTGGGGAAGGCAGGGAAAGAAGGAGGGAGACAGAATAGAGGGGAAGGAGAGGGAAAAAAGTGGAGAGTGAGGGGGGAGGGAGAGGGTGAAGGAGGGATGGGGAGAGAGGGGAGGGAGAGAGAGGAGGGAGAGGAAGGGGAGGGACGGAAAGAAGGAGTGAGGGAGAGGGGGAGGGAAAGGGAAAGAGGAGAGGGAGAGGGTGAATGATGGGAGGGGGAGAGGGAGGAGGGAGGGGAGAGAGAGTCGACTGACCGATAGGTGGGAGAGAGAAGTGGGAGGCAGGGAAACAAGGAGGGAGAGAGAATGGAGAGGGAGGGGGAGAGAGAGAAGGGGGGAGTAAGGGAAGGGGAGACAGAGAGGGAGGGAGACGGTGAAGAAGGGATGGGGGAGAGAGAGGAGGGAGAGAGAGATAAGAGAAAGTGGAGGGAGGGAAAGAAGGAGAGAGAGAGAATTGAGGGAGGAGGAGGGAGAGAGAATGGGACGAGGGTGAGAGGGTGGAGGGGGCGAAAGAAGGGGAGGGAGAAAGGAGAGAATTAGGGGGGATAAAGAGGAGGTAGAGAGAGAAAAAGACAGACAGCCAGTCAATTGGTTGACGTGTTTCTTTTCCCATTGACTACTATGTATTGACATAAAAGTCAACCCTGTGACACTCATCTTTTCCCATTGACTACTATGTATTGACATAAAAGTCAACCCTGTGACACTCATCTTTTTCCATTGACTGCAATGTATTGAGAAAAACATCAACCCTGTGACACTCATCTTTTTCCATTGACTGCAATGTATTGAGAAAAACATCAACCCTGTGACACTCATCTTTTCCTATTTACTTCAATATATTGAGAAAAAACCTTCTAGCTACACGTCTTCTATTTCTGCTCCTGACCAAGGCAGTTAACCCACTGTTCCTAAGCCGTCATTGTAAATAAGAATTAGTTCTTAACTGACTTGCCAGGTTAAAAAAAGTAAGTCATGCAACATCTCAAGCTAGAGAAAATGTGCTATTTCATTATTGGATCTGCAAATTATGATATCTGGCGCCCTTTCCTATCTTTTTAGGAGACATGGACCGAGCTAATTTCACAGCGCCATAAAATAACCTAAATTAGAATTTGTGTCACTATTTTTACTCTTCTTTCATTTCTGTTTGATTGTATCTTTGTTTTTCGTTATTTGATTATATTGCTCCAGTTCTATGTCATGCCTCTCTACGTCTGGTATTGGGGTGGGGCTCTGTTGGAGCATGGGGGGTTGTGGTGGGTTTGATGTGTTAAGGGATCAGTGTGGGTTCTGCCCTCTACTTGTTTGTCTGTATTGTCTCTCATAAAAAATAACAAATCAAAAAAACTTTCTAAAAAATAAACACCTCCCTCTGCAACTGGATCCTGGACTTCCTGACAGGCCTCCCCTGGGTGGTGAGGGTAGGCAACAACACATCCGCCACGCTGACCCTCAACACGGGGCCCCTCTGGGTTGCGTGCTTAGTCACCTCCTGTACTCCCTGTTCCACTAAGACTGTATACCCGCGCTCGACTCCAACACCATCATTACATTTGACGGTGATAGGCCTGATCACCGACAACGATGAGACAGCCTACAAGGAGGTGGTCAGAGACCTGTTAGTGTGGTGCCAGGACAACAACCTCTCCCTCAATGTCAGCAAGACGAATCGACGGTTCTGTAGTGGAGCAGGTTGAGAGGAATTATCATGGTCCACACACACCAACACATGAAGAGAACATGACAATGCCTCTTCCCCCTCAGGAGGCTGATGAATGGGCCCTCAGATCCTCAAAACGTTCTACAGCTGCACCATTGAGAGCGTCTTGACTGGCTGCATCACCGCTTGGTATGGCAACTGCTTGGCATTCAACTGCAAGGCGCTACAGAGAGTTGTGTGCACGGCCCAGTACATCACTGCGGCCGAGCGACATTCCATCCAGGACCTCGATACCAGGCGGTGTCAGAGGAAGGCCCAAAATATATTCAAAGACTCCAGCCACCCAAGTCATAGACTGTTCTCTCTGCTATCGTACGGCAAGTGGTAGCTATGCATCAAGTCTGGAACCAACAGAACCCTAAACAGCTTCTACCACCAAGCCATAAGACTACTGAATAGTTAGTTAAATAGTTCAACAATAGCTACCCGGTCGATCTGCATCGACCCTTTTTACACTAACTCGTTTGACTCATCGCATACGCTGCTGTTACTGTCTATTATATATCCTGTTACCTAGTCACTTTACCCCTACCTATATGTACAGTACATATCTACCTCAATTACCTTCATTTGTATCTAAATGAATCCTGCTGTATCCCATCCTTCTGTCCAGAACCACACATTACATTAAGTGCAGGAAATATAGCTTGGCAATAGTGACTTGATACTAATATGCACTGTAGCCACATACCAAACACATAACATAATAAATAGCATGTGAACCCAGTCAGCCTCTGCTGCGACGGAAAACAAAGTAGTAAAAATGTATTGTGAGAGCTTACCTTCCCTGGACCTTGATGTCAGAGATGGCGTAGAAGTATCTGGACAGGTTGTTCTCGTCTACCATGGTGGCCCCTGTGGCTGGTCGGAGGAGCCGGACCCTCAGGTCTGTAATGGTGAAGAAGTCTCTCAGGTTCTTGGTGGTGTCTAACTGACCGTAGAGGGACGCCATGTTGTGGAGCCGTGGTCCGGCGAACAGTGCAAAGCGGTCCTTGATCTCGAAGCGCACCGTCTTGTCATACTTCCACACGTAGCCCCTGGAGTATTCCTCGGTGCAGATGATGTCTAGGAGAGTGTGCTGGGTCAGGTCCTGGACAGTCTTGGCATCCATGGTGAAAGCGTCCAGACAGTCTGTGGCGTAGAACTGGTAGGGTTGCCAGGTCTTACCGTAGTCCAGAGACTTCTCCAGAACCATCTGTTCCGGGCGGCCTGACTCGAAGGTGACCACGATGTCGTCGGTCAGCTCGATGGTTTTGCTCCAGGACAGTGTGATGTTGACCAGGAGGGCCTTGGGGTACTTCTTCCAGGAACTGGACTGCCAGAAGGTTGTGGGATTGCGGCCCTCGAAATCGAACATGAGCTCCGGTGGGTGGGCCAGGTCCTCGTTTTCGGCATCACATTCATTGTTACACATGTACGGGTTCTCCTGAAAGAGAGGGGAAAATAAAGACAGAGAAAGAACTACATTAAGGAATTGAAATGGTAAACAATAACACAGGTACCCAAAGCTTATTTTTACGAGCCTTGAGTTCTGTGTGTAGCCATACAGCACAGAGCCCTAGTACGACCATGACTCTGCATCATTTGAATTGTATTGACGTGATGTTGGGTCCAGGGCTCCAGCTGTGGTACTAAATGAATCTAAATGAGGGGCTAGCCTATTAGAAAACACCCGGAGACACATTCATGTTTTATGGGGCCGTTTCGAAGAAGTCACCCCCCTCCACCACGGACTTACAACACCCCTCTTCTCATAGCCAGACTGCAAGAACCAAAGGGGCTCCTGCGTGGCGCAGCGGTCTAAGGCACTGGATCGCAGTGCTGGAGGTGTCATTATGGACCCTGGGTCAATTCCAGGCTTAACACAACCGGCTGTGATTGGGAGTCCCATAGGGCAGCACACAATTGGCCCAGTGTCGTCTGGGCTGGGGTAGATAAATAAGAATTTGTTCTTAACTGACTTGCCTGGTTAAATATAATATAGGATCTTGCATTTGTATCTCATATCATCTTCCCTGTATCATTTATGGCTAAGCACTATCACCAACAACATTATAAACACCAGTAGATATACAATTCCCGAGGGGTGGAGAGAGAATAACAAGGAATACCTTGTGCCTAATGTCCTCGTGAGTAGCAGGTATAACATGAAGGTCAATCTAACAAGAGAAGAAAAGCCCGCCATCTTTCCACAATCATTTTTGTTGCATGAAGCCTGGCTCAATCTGAATTTAATGGCTGGGAAACTCAAGAGGTGTGCCTTTTGTCAATTCTGTCTTTGAAGGATGAAAAATATACCATCCAACTTCCAGTTCAAAGTCAAGGGTATCAAGCCAGAGAGAGGGAGAGCAAAGGAAGGCAGAGAGCAGAACTTAAAGGACCTCTCTTTCCCTCTCTTGCTCTTTTAAAAAGAGGCAGACAGGCAGGTGAGCAGGCAACACCTCAGATTCATCAAGACCCTTTCCTCTAGAAAACAGCCTCCTCAAAACATTGGTACGGTTTTCCACAAATCGTTACACCGCCATGTTCTTCCTTCCCCGGGGCTACAGCCTGCTGTCTGTCGCTGGACTAAGGGGAGGGGGTACTTCAGGAAGGACCTTTCAACAGAGATGCTCCTCCAATTCACCAGGACAAGATAATCCACCACTTGATTAGGTGGTAGATGTCAGTGTCTGGGTGGTTCTGTGGCCTGGTTCTGTGGCCAGGGCGATATAAGAGGGGAGGTGCTCTCTGTCCGGGTACTGTAGGACAGGAAAAGGAGGCAGGAAGACAAAAGGAGAGAGAGAGAGAAAGAGAGATACAAGAAAAAGGAAAGAGAGAGAGAGAGAGAGAGAGAGAGAGAGAGAGAGAGAGAGAGAGAGAGAGAGAGAGAGAGAGAGAGAGGGGGAGAGAGAGAGAGAGAGAGAAAGAGAGATACAAGAAAAAGGAAAGAGAGAGAGAGAGAGAGAGAGAGAGAGAGAGAGAAAGAGAGATACAAGAAAAAGGAAAGAGAGAGAGAGCGAGAGAGAGAGAGGGAGAGAGAGAGAGAGAGAAAGAGAGAGAGAAAGAGAGATACAAGAAAAAGGAAAGAGAGAGAGAGAGAGAGAGAGAGAGAGAGAGATACAAGAAAAAGGAAAGAGAGAGAGAGAGAGAGAGAGAGATACAAGAAAAAGGAAAGAGAGAGAGAAAGAGAGAGAGAAAGAGAGATACAAGAAAAAGGAAAGAGATAGAGAGCGAGAGAGAGAGAGGGAGAGAGAGAGAGAGAGAGAGAGAGAGAAAGAGAGATACAAGAAAAAGCAAAGAGAGAGAGAGAAATATATATGTTCCTGCTAATAAGCTTTGCCGTTTTTTCTTGTCCTCCAAGGCAAGGTGAGGATAAAACATGTCTGTGCTGGGCATTTAGCCTTCTAACTGGCCCAGAGTCACATTAATATCCTGTCTAGCCAATCCCCCACAGTCCTCTGAGCGCTGGACAAAGGGAACCAGGGAGTGAGCAGTAGGCTGTGAGAGGAGGGCTGGCAGCGGAAATTTCCACTTGGGTTTCAATGGGCTACACAGTCAGGAGGTTAGGGCTGCCATTACCTGCCATCTGCTACCCTGTACTGTGTCTACAGAGGGCTCGTTAGCTGTAGGTTACTGGGACTTTGGGGATTAGAAAAGGACTATAAAGGAATTGTGGGATACCATCCTCTGGATGCCCCTGGGCACATTGGACTGGATTATTCAAAAGAAGTGGAACACTCAGGTTTCCATAGTTAAGGTAGATAAAAAAAACAACGTGGCATTATGTACTCGATCTACGGGCAGCATTTTTCTGAGTTTTTTAATATTTACTAGGTCGAAACCTAAATCTCATGAAAATATGTGTTACTTTGGCGGGACACACACACAAACGGACACACACACACACATACACACAGACCTCCATACGCATTTAGTCTAATCAGACAAAGATGTATCCTTATCAATTTCTTTCACCAGAGTCTGGAAATCTGCAGCGTAGCACCTGGCAACCTTGGCTAGCCGTGTAGCACCTGGCAAATTTGGCTAGCCGTGGAGCACCTGGCAACCTTGGCTAGCCGTGGAGCACCTGGCAACCTTGGCTAGCCGTGGAGCACCTGGCAACCTTGGCTAGCCGTGGAGCACCTGGCAACCTTGGCTAGCCGTGGAGCACCTGGCAACCTTGGCTAGCCGTGCAGCACCTGGCAACCTTGGCTAGCCGTGGAGCACCTGGCAACCTTGGCTAGCCGTGGAGCACCTGGCAACCTTGGCTAGCCGTGGAGCACCTGGCAAACTTGGCTAGCCGTGGAGCACCTGGCAACCTTGGCTAGCCGTGGAGCACCTGGCAACCTTGGCTAGCCGTGGAGCACCTGGCAACCTTGGCTAGCCGTGGAGCACCTGGCAACCTTGGCTAGCCGTGGAGCACCTGGCAACCTTGGCTAGCTGTGGAGCACCTGGCAACCTTGGCTAGCCGTGGAGCACCTGGCAACCTTGGCTAGTCGTGGAGCACCTGGCAACCTTGGCTAGCCGTGGAGATCTCCAAACACACAGGTTAAAACCTTTCATTACTGTCTCCTCCATACTCACAAAATACAGCCTTATGAAAATCAATACCCTCGCTCTCCGGTCGCGCTGTACGGGACCACTCCTTCCTTCAGAGAGGAGATAAAGCCCTGAGCACTGCAGCCCAGTGGAAATCAATGGGGAGACTTCTGTTTTATTTCATGGCACTGACAGCTCTATTAGCCGATAAATGGTTTGGCGAAACATTATAATAATTGACACTGCAGCTAGCGAGCTTCGCTGCTACACAGCTCCACCCTATCCAGACGTAATTACCAAGGATGTTTCTATTAATCCTAATCTGATCAACTAGCAGCAGCAGACGAGGGACAAGACAGCAGCCATAGATTACAGTGATGACTGACTGGAGCTGCTATCTGCTGGATGGAGGTAGTGGAGCGGAGAGGTCACACTAAATTGGTGCTAATGGTATCAGCGACCCCCCAAAACACACTAGGTTAATCTAATCCCTGGTGTCGGTGATGAAGAGAGATAGGAACGTGTAGGTGTGTGTGTTGGGGCGGGGGTGGTACTATCTTCGTGGGGCAGCTCTAATTGTTGCTGTGTCTATTTACAACGTTCTGCCTAATTTCACCTCCTGACTGAGACAAAAACAGCCCCGTAATGAATCACAGTAATTCCAGCCTTTCTTTTCTTTCGTTCTCTTGTTGTTCTCTAGACAAATGTTGTTTGGTTGGGTCATCGTCGGGAAGTGGTTTTCTCATGGTTGGCCAACCAAGGCTTTCCCAAGGAGACACATAACAGATAGAGCAATTTGCCTAACACACACTGGGGAGAGATGGAAGAGGTGGTTTCTACTATTTGAAACGCTTTATTTGTTATGTCTATACCAATCAGGTTAAAACGGTTCGTCTCTATTTCAGCTAGCAACGCAAACATTCACTTGACAAAATAACACATGCTATTGTGTAAAAGCCCAACCAGTATTATTCCACAAACATCCCACCAACATGAGCTTATCTGTATCTCATAATCAAACATATCTATTATGTCAAAAGACAGAGAATAAAACAATATACATCTAAATGACAAAGAATATAATGATTCTATAATGATCAAGAGTATAGGATTAGTACGAGCGAGACTATACACCAATTGGGGCGGCAGGTAGCCTAGTGGTTAGAGCATTGGACTTGTAATCAGAAGGTTGCAAGTTCAAACCCCGAAGCTGACAAAGTACAATTCTGTCTGAACAGGCAGTTCTCTAGGCTGTCATTGAAAATAAGAATTTGTTCTTAACTGACTTGCCTAGGTAAAATAAAATATAAAAGTTCTCCCACTTAAAAATATGAGAGAGGCCTCTAATTTTCATCATAGGTACACTTCAACTATGACTGACAAAAAGAGAAAAAAAAATCCAGAAAATCAATTTTTATTTGCAAATTATGGTGGAAAATAAGTATTTGGTCACCTACAAACAAGCAAGATTTCTGGCTCTCACAGACCTGTAACTTCTTCTTTAAGAGGCCCCTCTGTCCTCCACTCGTTACCTGTATTAATGGCATCTGTTTGAACTTGTTATCAGTATAAAAGACACCTGTCCACAACCTCAAACAGTCACACTCCAAACTCCACTATGGCCAAGACCAAACAAAATTGTAGACCTGCACCAGGCTGGGAAGACTGAATCTGCAATAAGTAAGCAGCTTGGTTTGAAGAAATCAACCGTGGGAGCAATTATTAGGAAATGAAAGACATACAAGACCACTGATAATCTCCCTCGATCTGGGGCTCCACGCAAGATCTCACCCCGTGGGGTCAAAATGATCACAAGAACGGTGAGCAAAAATCCCAGAACCACACGGGGGGACCTAGTGAATGTCCTGCAGAGAGCTGGAACCAAAGTGACAAAGCCTACCATCAGTAACACACTACGCGGTCAGGGACTCAAATCTTGCAGTGCCAGACGTGTCCCCTTGCTTAAACCAGTACATGTCCCGGCCCATCTGAAGTTTGCTAGAGAGCATTTGGATGATCCAGAAGAAGATTGGGAGAATGTCATATGGTCAGATGAAACCAAAATATAACTTTTTGGTAAAAACTCAACCCGTCGTGTTTGGAGGACAAAGAATGCTGAGTTGCATCCAAAGAACACCATACCTACGGTGAAGCATGGGGGTGGAAACATCATGCTTTGGTGCTGTGTTTCTGAAAAGGGACCAGGACGACTGATCCGTGTAAAGGAAAGAATGAATGGGGCCATGTATCGTGAAATTTTGAGTGAAAACCTCCTTCCATGAGCAAGGGCATTGGTGATGAAACATGGCTGGGTCTTTCAGCATGACAATGATCCCAAACACACCGCCCGGGCAACGAAGGAGTGGCTTTGTAAGAAGCATTTCAAGGTCCTGGAGTGGCCTAGCCAGTCTCCAGATCTCAACCCCATAGAAAATCTTTGGAGGGAGTTGAAAGTCCGTGTTGCCCAGCAACAGCCCCACAACATCACTAGAGGAGATCTGCATGGAGGAATGGGCCAAAATACCAGCAACAGTGTGTGAAAACCTTACGGAAAACGTTTGACCTCTGTCATTGCCAACAAAGGGTATATAACAAAGTATTGAGATAAACTTTTGTTATTGACCAAATACTTATTTTCCACCATAATTTGCAAATAAATTAATAAAAAATAAAAAAAATCTAATTTTGTCTGTCATACTTGAAGTGTACCTATGATGAAAATTACAGGCCTCTTTGAACTTTTTAAGTGGGAGAACTTGCACAATTGGTGGCTGACTAAATACTTTTTTGCCCCACTGTATATAGTTCAATAGAAGAACATACTGTATATGTTCTGAAGAGCGGGACTGAGCAAACCCAACCCCATGCTTTGGGCCGTGCTGCATGGCCGAGGGAGGGTGGCAAAGAGGGAGGCTAGTGTTAAAGTGAATAAGATATGGCTGTGGAGCCCTGACAGCCCAGGCCTCCCCCTTACGTGATCACTGATAAAGGATGTGACTTGGGGAATATAAATTTAGTGGCCACTGACAGGCAGGCGTGATGTATGGGCCCAACCAATCAAACAAATCCTTTTGTGTGACAGATGTTTCTGACTTGTAACCCAGATCACAGATTGCTCCCTCCCTCCTGTTGCTCTCTCTCTTTATTTTTCACACTAACGGTAACAGGAAACAGTGTAGCCCAAGGATTCCTTAAAAAGTACATATTGCAATGGTGTTGATCACAAAACACTGATAACACAGCTTACATCATTTTTGATGACAGGTTTTATGAGTCACCCAGATTATTTGTCTCACGTGTCTAATTATATTCTATTCAACAATTGTGTTTTGCTTATCCTCTATGATCTTTCCTCTGTGATCTTTGCTGTACAAACACCAGTATTGAACATGCATGCATGCGCACACACACACACACACACACACACACACACACACACACACACACACACACACACACACACACACACACACACACACACACACACACACACACACACACACACACACACACACACACACACACACACACACACACACACACACACACACACACACACACACACACACACACACACACACACACACACACACACACACACACACAGATGGATTATAGTGTTTGCTAGAGTTTATCAGTAAACAATCCAGATGGCCCAGATGAGGAAATCCCTTCCCACCACATGGCACAGTCAGGGTTTCAGGTGGTGTCCTGTAAGACAGCCTTCAGAAGGACAGCTAGTAGAAATCATCTGGCCAAGGTCCCTCTGTCTGAATGAGCGGGGAAAAAATCACAACTTTCCAGTCTTTCTCCTCAGTAGCCAGATTGGGGTTAAACCTATCCCTCCTGCATTAATGAGACCTTGTGTGTGAGGATAGATTTCTGCACTGGCCCATGGGCTCGTTTGAAGCAATGCTCTCTCATTTTCATTCTCTCTCTCTTGTCTCCCTCCCTCCCTCTCTCTCTCTCTCTCTCTCGCTCTCTCTCTCTCGCACACCCTCTCTCTCTCTGTCCCTCCTTCCTGGCCATACTAACATCATAAGTGAAGTCTCTCTCTTGGCGTTTGGCGCTGGTTGACACAGACCCTTGGGTTTAACCTCAACGCTGTGTGAATATCGGAAGCTGTCGCCCAGATTACAGTGAGGTGATAGATCCCTGCTAAATCCTGTCATGGATTACAATTACATTTTCAAACAGCTCAGGGTCAGGCAGGGGTCAACACGACTACATGGCGGTCAATATGAAAGAGAGAGAGAAACAGCAAATATTCTGCCCTACTCATTCACACCAAGAGACATTATCCCATGTAACATCTAACAATGACACCTGGCACCTTGGTTTGGAAATGGTGGAGAGAGAGAGAGAGAGAGAGAGCAGGAGAGAGAGGGAGAGAGAGAGAGAGAGAGAGCAGGAGAGAGCAGGAGAGAGAGAGAGAATGTATTTTATCTTGTGTCCTTTAACCATTTGTACATTGTTAAAACACTGTATATATGTAATATGACATTTGTAATTTCTTTATTGTTTTGAAACTTCTGTATGTGTAATGTTTACTGTTAATTTTTATTGTTTATTTCACTTTATATATTCACTTTATATATTATCTACCTCACTTGCTTTGGCAATGTTAACACGTTTCCCATGCCAATAAAGCCCTTGAATTGAATTGAGAGAGGGAGAGAGAGAGAGAGAGAGAGAGCAGGAGAGAGAGAGAGAGAGAGAGAGAGAGAGAGAGAGAGAGAGAGAGAGAGAGAGAGAGAGAGAGAGAGAGAGACAGAGAGAGAGAGAGAGAGAGAGAGAGAGAGAGAGAGAGAGAGAGAGAGAGAGAGAGAGAGAGAGAGATTTGATGTCTCAAAGCTGAGCTGATAAAATATAATATTTGTTGCTAGCAGTGGAGGGGAAATTCAATACTGATCTAATGCTGCTGTGTGTGTGCGTGCGTGTTGTGTATCCTCGCTGCAGTGCAGGTGAACTCTCCCATTGAGAGGGTTATGAGGCGAGACCATGTGTAAATGTCCACGGTTCCACCTAGCACACTCCACAGCTGACCATTTAGCAGATTCATGAACCTTAAAACAATGTGTGGAAGCCTCTGCAACCTCCCTCAACGCATTCGTAGGATATAAAAACAATTTTATATTCTATTATATTTTATATGTCATTGAGAGCTCTACAGGGTGCACTTGTGATATGGATGGGAGGCATGACAATAGATATAGCTCTTACTTTAAGAGATGGTAGATATTTCTCAGGTGCGAGGTGATACTTTCAACACATTTTAACCACAGTACTTTCAACACATTTTAACCACAGTATCTTATTTCATCTACACTGAGTGGGAAAAACATGAAGAACACCTCCCCCTTTGCCCTCAGAACAGCCTCAATTCGTTGGAGCATGGACTCTACAAGGTGTCGAAAGCGCCCATGTTGACTCCAATCCTCCAATAGTTGTGTCAAGTTGGCTGGTAGTGGATCTCTACTCCGAATATCTTGTTCCATCTCATTCAACAGACGCTCAATTATATTGAGATATGGTGACTGGGCAGGCCACCGCAGGAAGCTGAATTCACTGTCATGTTCGTGGAACCACTCCTGGACAATCCTATCCTTGCGGCATGGGGCATTAACCTGCTGAAGAAATCCATTCGCAGATGAATACACTGCTGCCAAGAAGGGATGCACCTGATTGGCATTCAAACGTTCCTCCACTTTTACCATGAAAACATACTACCCGCACCATCACCACCAGCCCCAGCCTGCAATGCTGACATGTGGCATGATGGATGGATGAACTCATGTTGTTTTCACCAATGTTGTACTGGACTGTCAGTTGACTAACTGAAGCCCGTCTGTTGCTCTGCACAATGAATGTCAGCCTCCTTTTGAGTGGTGGACTAAAAAGCCAGCAGTGTTACAGTTCTTGGCACACTCAAACCGTTGCACCTGGCACCTACTACCATATCCCGTTTAAAGGGACTTAGAGGGACTTTTGTCTTGCCCATTCACCCTCTGAATGGCACACATATACCTGTACAATCCATGTCTCAATTGTCTCAAGGCTTACAAATCCTTCTTTAACCTCTCCTTTCTCCTCCCCTTCATGTACACTGATTGAAGTCGATGTAACATCAATAAGGGATCATAGCATTCACCTGGTCAGTCTATGTCATGGAAAGAGCCGGTGTTCCTAATGTTTTGTGCACTCAGTGTATATCTCCATTCAACATTAAACAGACAGGTGATGTATTATAAATAATACTGAGATGTAGTATGAATTATTGAGATGTGATAATACACAGATACACACCTGTAATGACAAGGGTATCTATCTATCTATCTACCTACCTACCTACCTACCTACCTACCTACCTACCTACCTACCTACCTACCTACCTACCTACCCAGAATGACTTCGTAAATAAAACATTGGTGTCCATATTTCAACTACAACTACCGAATTGCATCGCTGTAAAATAGGGCAACATAAAAGCGGTATGCATTACAAGTCCAGTTAAAGTAGGTATCGTTGTGCCATCCTCGCTGTTGCTTGCTGTTGTCCGTGCCAGGCAGTCCCAGGCATTGTGCGGTAAAAGTAGGCTTTAGTCTGACCTGATCAGGGCCTCAACAGTTCTCAGAGACCCAGAGCCAATGCCTTTCAGCTCAGCAAAGAAGTCTAAGTCACCCTAAGGTATGCTTGGTTAGCAAAAACAGTTGGGGGGGGGAGTCATCCGGTACGGTCCGGTTTGGAGTACTGGCAAAATAAATCGTGAGGGTACGCCGTGCCGGTAAAACATGAGCCTATCACAATAAGTAAGGAATTACAACATTATTTATCATTGTTGCACGTCAGTCGTAGGAAGATGATTGGCCGAGGCCGAGACGTGCACGGACAGCAGTGGACGCACCAATTCCATTTACACGTGTGGGCCTCATGAATGACAATCACTGAACGTCATGCATTCCTTAGACTTTATTACAGATTGTTTTAACAGATGTCACTTTCCATTCATTAAACGGCGGGTGCACAGTATGGATGCTGGAATGATTTTAGACTGAATGAAGGTGCGCAGGTGGCCACACTTACAGGTAGGTGCCTATTGAAGTGATTTTCTTTGACAATCGTATGAAAACACCATGACTGGTTGTTTTAATGCCACGTTAAAAGGTAACACATTTTCAAAGTAAAATGACACATTTACACAGAGATCCTATTAAATTATTCTTTCTGCTCTGAGTACTTTAATAGTAACAGGGAACGCCTGTCTCAACCCCGAGGTCCCAGAAGGATGGTCTCCCTCCTCTCTTTAGGATCAGAAAGATTCTCCACCCGTGGAAAAACACAGTCATCATTATTTATCCAGTTCAATGAAATAAAAGTCACTTGTGTGTTTATGTCTTCGTAAGAGGAAGTTTGCAGACATTAGACATTAAAGCACTTCTACACTGTTCCACAAATCAAAGATAAACAAATCTTAACATTCAGCTAATGAGGTTCACTTTTGAACTGAGAGAAGTATATCGTATATTGAGACCTGGCGAGGCCAGCGTCATCCAGACATCATTATACGACACACCATTATCGGAGATAACTCTGGACCACTATGAGTGAACCATTAAGAAATTCCACCGTCCTCACTACAGTCAATTATGGAACTGACATTCAAACAGCATCCTAATAGCTACAGTAGCAGAATCAAACTGGGCTAACAACATGATAAGTGACTCAATAGCCGGAAGTCTACATTCATTGTGCAACACAGCCTATGTGAAAAAGGCTGGTTTCTGCATCAAGGCTGACACATTGCAGCAAGATCTAGTTCCTAGGCTCTCTTCTCAGATACATCCCTGGTGATTTGACACTGACTTGAGAGACTACACTTACATCCTTCTCTTTTTCTCTCCCTCATTGTCGCGCTCTCTCAATCGCTCTCCTTCTTTCTTTCTCCTTCTCTCTCTCTTTTGGTAAGGTGTAATATAATAACCCTAAATCCTGTATAAGCCTCCCAGACAGACGTGACTCTCTGTCACCTTGACCGAGCTGATAACCCAACCCTGTGACATGCAGGCACACACATACACATGACCGTACAGGTTTCAGTGTTATTACCAATGAAAACCCCGACCTGGGCCATAAGAGACATTTAACATTACATTTAAGTCATTTAGCAGACGCTCTTATCCAGAGCGACTTACAAATTGGTGCATTCACCTTATGAGATCCAGTGGAACAGTCACTTTACAATAGTGCATCTAAATCTTAAAAGGGGGGGGGGGTGAGAAGGATTACTTATCCTATCCTAGGTATTCCTTAAAGAGGTGGGGTTTCAGGTGTCTCCGGAAGGTGGTGATTGACTCCGCTGTCCTGGCGTCGTGAGGGAGTTTGTTCCACCATTGGGGGGCCAGAGCAGCGAACAGTTTTGACTGGGCTGAGCGGGAACTGTACTTCCTCAGTGGTAGGGAGGCGAGCAGGCCAGAGGTGGATGAACGCAGTGCCCTTGTTTGGGTGTAGGGCCTGATCAGAGCCTGGAGGTACTGAGGTGCCGTTCACCTCACAGCTCCGTAGGCAAGCACCATGGTCTTGTAGCGGATGCGAGCTTCAACTGGAAGCCAGTGGAGAGAGCTACTGTTTACTAGTGTCCAGCCATCTTGGTTTTGACGGGTTTTGACGGCAGCCATCTTGGTTTTGACGGCAGCCATCTTGGTTTTGACGGCAGCCATCTTGGTTTCGATTCCGTGTTTAAAACGGGGATCTTCTGTGTATAAAGTGACGTTGAAGAACAAAAGTTCAGTAATGATGGTTTTACGAAAACCGCTCTGAGATTTAACTAAGTATCCTTATTAAGATGCTTTTGGGAAATCGAGGACCCTGGGAAATAAATTTGAAATAAAAAATGTTTTAAGTGTAAATTACACATTTCAGAAGACACCTTGATTGGGTAAAAATCCATGGAAATTGGAAAACTACGTTTTTAAGTGAGAAGTAGGCATTGGTCTGACGCCGATAAAGGAATGCCCACCAACCCATTCCAGCACACAGCTTTGACCTACTACAGTAGCTGTTGTTGGGTCTGACGCCGATAAAGGAATGCCCACCAACCCATTCCAGCACACAGCTTTGACCTACTACAGTAGCTGTTGTTGGTCTGATGCCGATAAAGGAATGCCCACTAACCCATTCCAGCACACAGCTTTGACCTACTACAGTAGCTGTTGTTGGGTCTGACGCCGATAAAGGAATGCCCACCAACCCATTCCAGCACACAGCTTTGACCTACTACAGTAGCTGTTGTTGGGTCTGACGCCGATAAAGGAATGCCCACCAACCCATTCCAGCACACAGCTTTGACCTACTACAGTAGCTGTTGTTGGGTCTGACGCCGATAAAGGAATGCCCACCAACCCATTCCAGCACACAGCTTTGACCTACTACAGTAGCTGTTGTTGGGTCTGACGCCGATAAAGGAATGCCCAGCAACCCATTCCAGCACACAGCTTTGACCTACTACAGTAGCTGTTGTTGGGTCTGACGCCGATAAAGGAATGCCCACCAACCCATTCCAGCACACAGCTTTGACCTACTACAGTAGCTGTTGTTGGTCTGATGCCGATAAAGGAATGCCCACCAACCCATTCCAGCACACAGCTTTGACCTACTACAGTAGCTGTTGTTGGGTCTGACGCCGATAAAGGAATGCCCACCAACCCATTCCAGCACACAGCTTTGACCTACTACAGTAGCTGTTGTTGGGTCTGACGCCGATAAAGGAATGCCCACCAACCCATTCCAGCACACAGCTTTGACCTACTACAGTAGCTGTTGTTGGGTCTGACGCCGATAAAGGAATGCCCACCAACCCATTCCAGCACACAGCTTTGACCTACTACAGTAGCTGTTGTTGGGTCTGACGCCGATAAAGGAATGCCCAGCAACCCATTCCAGCACACAGCTTTGACCTACTACAGTAGCTGTTGTTGGGTCTGACGCCGATAAAGGAATGCCCAGCAACCCATTCCAGCACACAGCTTTGACCTACTACAGTAGCTGTTGTTGGGTCTGACGCCGATAAAGGAATGCCCACCAACCCATTCCAGCACACAGCTTTGACCTACTACAGTAGCTGTTGTTGGGTCTAGTGTACATCAAACCAATGTGTATGCAGGTTGCCTAGAATTCAAAAACCTTCTCAAAAAAACCTAATTCCTACTCTTCAGGGGAATAATGGACTTTACAGTGTCCTGCTATTACAATGTATATACAGAGCATTCAGAAAGTATTCAGACCCCTTGACTTCTTCTACATTTTTGTTACGTTACAGCCCTATTCTAAAATGGATTAAATCTATACACAATACCCCATAATGACATCACAATACCCCATAATGACATCACAATACCCCATAATGACATCACAACACCCCATAATGACATCACAACACCCCATAATGACATCACAACACCCCATAATGACATCATAATAACAAAGCAAAAACAGGTTTTTAGACATTTTGGCAAAAGTATTAAAATTAAAATACTGAAATATGATTTCCATCATAAGTATTCAGACCCTTTACTCAGTATTTTGATGAAGCTACAAGCTTGGCACACCTGTATTTGGGGAGATTCTCCCATTCTTCTCTGCAGATCCTCTCACGCTCTGTCAGGTTGGATGGGGAGTGTCACTTGCACAGCTATTTTCAGGTCTCTCCAGAGATGTTCGATCGGCTTCAAAGTCTGGGCTCTGGCTGGGCTTCTCAAGGACATTCAGAGACTTGTCCCGAAGCCACTCCTGCGTTGTCTTGGCTGTGTGCTTAGGGGTCGTTGTCCTGTTGGAAGGGGAACCTTCGCCCCAGTCTGAGGTCCTGAGCGCTCTGGAGCAGGTTTTCATCAAGGATCTCTCTGTACTTTGCTCTGTTCATCTTTCCCTCGACCCTGACTAGTCTCCCAGTCCTTGCTGCTGAAAAACATCCCCACAGCATGATTCTGCCACCACCATGCCACCATGGTGCCAGGTTTCCTCCAGACATGACGCTTGGCATTCAGGACAACGAGTTCAATCTTGGTTTCATCAGACCAGAGAATCTTGTTACTCATCGTCTGAGAGTCTTTAGGTGCCTTTGGAAAACTCCAAGCGGGCTGTCATGTGCCTTTTACTGAGGAGTGGCTTCTGTCTGGCCACTACTATAAAGGCCTGATTGGTGAAGTGCTGCAGAGATGGTTGTCCTTCTGGAAGGTTCTCCCATCTCCACAGAGGAACTCTGGAGCTCTGTTAAGAGTGACCATCAGGTTCTTGCTCACCTCCCTGACCAAGGCCCTTCTCCCCCGATTGCTCAGTTTGGCCGGGCGGCCAGCTCTAGGAAGAGTCTTGGTGGTTCCAAACTTCTTCCATTTAAGAATGATGGAGGCC
>NC_068448.1:60544971-60594229 GCF_023373465.1 Oncorhynchus keta | reverse complement strand
CATCATAATATAAATCTGACCCAGCCTACAGAGAAACTACACAACATTCTGACCTTATAAAACACAACAACACATCATAATATAAATCTGACCCAGTCTACAGAGAAACTACACAACATTCTGACCTTATTAAACACAACAACAACACATCATAATATAAATCTGACCCAGCCTACAGAGAAACTACACAACATTCTGACCTTATAAAACACAACAACACATCATAATATAAATCTGACCCAGTCTACAGAGAAACTACACAACATTCTGACCTTATAAAACACAACAACACATCATAATATAAATCTGACCCAGTCTACAGAGAAACTACACAACATTCTGACCTTATAAAACACAACAACAACACATCATAATATAAATCTGACCCAGTCTACAGAGAAACTACACAACATTCTGACCTTACAAAACACAACAACAACACATCATAATATAAATCTGACCCAGTCTACAGAGAAACTACACAACATTCTGACCTTATAAAACACAACAACAACACATCATAATATAAATCTGACCCAGTCTACAGAGAAACTACACAACATTCTGACCTTATAAAAACACAACAACACATCATAATATAAATCTGACCCAGTCTACAGAGAAACTACACAACATTCTGACCTTATAAAACACAACAACAACACATCATAATATAAATCTGACCCAGTCTACAGAGAAACTACACAACATTCTGACCTTATAAAACACAACAACAACACATCATAATATAAATTCGACCCAGTCTACAGAGAAACTAAGCACAACATTCTGACCTTATAAAACACAACAACAACACATCATAATATAAATCTGACCCAGTCTACAGAGAAACTACACAACATTCTGACCTTATAAAACATGGTAACACAACATAATATAAATCTGGACCCAGTCTCACAGAGAAACTACACAACATTCTGACCTTAGCAAACACAACAACAACACATCATAATATAAATCTGACCCAGTCTACAGAGAAATCACAACATTCTGACCTTATAAAACACAACAACATCATAATATAAATCTGACCCAGTCTACAGAGAAACTACACAAACATTCTGACCTTATAAAACACAACAACAACACATCATAATATAAATCTGGACCCAGTCTACAGAGAAACTACACAACATTCTGACCTTATAAAACACAACAACACATCATAATATAAATCTGACCCAGTCTACAGAGAAACTACACAACATTCTGACCTTATAAAACACAACAACAACACATCATAATATAAATCTGACCCAGTCTACAGAGAAACTACACAACATTCTGACCTTATAAAACACACAACACATCATAATATAAATCTGACCCAGTCTACAGAGAAACTACACAACATTCTGACCTTATAAAACACAACAACAACACATCATAATATAAATCTGACCCAGTCTACAGAGAAACTACACAACATTCTGACCTTATAAAACACAACAACAACACATCATAATATAAATCTGACCCAGTCTACAGAGAAACTACACAACATTCTGACCTTATAAAACACAACAACAACACATCATAATATAAATCTGACCCAGTCTACAGAGAAACTACACAACATTCTGACCTTATAAAACACAACAACAACACATCATAATATAAATCTGACCCAGTCTACAGAGAAACTACACAACATTCTGACCTTATAAACACAACAACAACACATCATAATATAAATCTGACCCAGTCTACAGAGAAACTACAACATTCTGACCTTATAAAACAACAACAACACATCATAATATAAATCTGACCCAGTCTACAGAGAAACTACACAACATTCTGACCTTATAAAACACAACAACAACACATCATAATATAAATCTGACTCAGTCTACAGAGAAACTACACAACATTCTGACCTTATAAAACACAACAACACATCATAATATAAATCTGACCCAGTCTACAGAGAAACTACACAACATTCTGACCTTATAAAACACAACAACACATCATAATATAAATCTGACCCAGCCTACAGAGAAACTACACAACATTCTGACCTTATTAAACACAACAACACATCATAATATAAATCTGACCCAGTCTACAGAGAAACTACACAACATTCTGACCTTATTAAACACAACAACAACACATCATAATATAAATCTGACCCAGCCTACAGAGAAACGACACAACATTCTGACCTTACAAAACACAACAACACATCATAATATAAATCTGACCCAGTATACAGAGAAACTACACACAACATTCTGACCTTATAAAACACAACAACACACATCATAATATAAATCTGACCCAGTCTACAGAGAAACTACACAACATTCTGACCTTATAAAACACAACAACACATCATAATATAAATCTGACCCAGTCTACAGAGAAACTACACAACATTCTGACCTTATTAAACACAACAACAACACATCATAATATAAATCTGACCCAGTCTACAGAGAAACTACACAACATTCTGACCTTATAAAACACAACAATAACACACCATAATATAAATCTGACCCAGTCTACAGAGAAACTACACAACATTCTGACCTTATAAAACACAACAACACATCATAATATAAATCTGACCCAGTCTACAGAGAAACTACACAACATTCTGACCTTATAAAACACAACAACAACACATCATAATATAAATCTGACCCAGTCTACAGAGAAACTACACAACATTCTGACCTTATAAAACACAACAACAACATCATAATATAAATCTGACCCAGTCTACAGAGAAACTACACAACATTCTGACCTTATAAAACACAACAACAACATCATAATATAAATCTGACCCAGTCTACAGAGAAACTACACAACATTCTGACCTTATAAAACACAACAACAACACATCATAATATAAATCTGACCCAGTCTACAGAGAAACTACACAACATTCTGACCTTATAAAACACAACAACACATCATAATATAAATCTGACCCAGTCTACAGAGAAACTACACAACATTCTGACCTTATAAAACACAACAACAACACATCATAATATAAATCTGACCCAGTCTACAGAGAAACTACACAACATTCTGACCTTATAAAACACAACAACAACACATCATAATATAAATCTGACCCAGTCTACAGAGAAACTACACAACATTCTGACCTTATAAAACACAACAACAACACATCATAATA
Source organism: Oncorhynchus keta (assembly GCF_023373465.1). Lineage (NCBI taxonomy): Eukaryota > Metazoa > Chordata > Actinopteri > Salmoniformes > Salmonidae > Oncorhynchus > Oncorhynchus keta. The sequence goes on along the minus strand of NC_068448.1, from coordinate 60,591,045 downwards.
TAAATCTGACCCAGTCTACAGAGAAACTACACAACATTCTGACCTTATAAAACACAACAACAACACATCATAATATAAATCTGACCCAGTCTACAGAGAAACTACACAACATTCTGACCTTATAAAACACAACAACACACATCATAATATAAATCTGACCCAGTCTACAGAGAAACTACACAACATTCTGACCTTATAAAACACAACAACACATCATAATATAAATCTGACCCAGTCTACAGAGAAACTACACAACATTCTGACCTTATAAAACACAACAACACATCATAATATAAATCTGACCCAGTCTACAGAGAAACTACACAACATTCTGACCTTATAAAACACAACAACAACACATCATAATATAAATCTGACCCAGTCTACAGAGAAACTACACAACATTCTGACCTTATAAAACACAACAACACATCATAATATAAATCTGACCCAGTCTACAGAGAAACTACACAACATTCTGACCTTATAAAACACAACAACAACACATCATAATATAAATCTGACCCAGTCTACAGAGAAACTACACAACATTCTGACCTTATAAAACACAACAACACACATCATAATATAAATCTGACCCAGTCTACAGAGAAACTACACAACATTCTGACCTTATAAACACAACAACAACACATCATAATATAAATCTGACCCAGTCTACAGAGAAACTACACAACATTCTGACCTTATAAAACACAACAACAACACATCATAATATAAATCTGACCCAGTCTACAGAGAAACTACACAACATTCTGACCTTATAAAACACAACAACAACATCATAATATAAATCTGACCCAGTCTACAGAGAAACTACACAACATTCTGACCTTATAAAACACACAACAACACATCATAATATAAATCTGACCCAGTCTACAGAGAAACTACACAACATTCTGACCTTATAAAACACAACAACAACACATCATAATATAAATCTGACTCAGTCTACAGAGAAACTACACAACATTCTGACCTTATAAAACACAACAACACATCATAATATAAATCTGACCCAGTCTACAGAGAAAACTACACAACATTCTGACCTTATAAAACACAACAACACATCATAATATAAATCTGACCCAGCCTACAGAGAAACTACACAACATTCTGACCTTATTAAACACAACAACACATCATAATATAAATCTGACCCAGTCTACAGAGAAACTACACAACATTCTGACCTTATTAAACACAACAACAACACATCATAATATAAATCTGACCCAGTCTACAGAGAAACTACACAACATTCTGACCTTATTAAACACAACAACACATCATAATATAAATCTGACCCAGTCTACAGAGAAACTACACAACATTCTGACCTTATAAAACACAACAACACATCATAATATAAATCTGACCCAGTCTACAGAGAAACTACACAACATTCTGACCTTATAAAACACAACAACACATCATAATATAAATCTGACCCAGTCTACAGAGAAACTACACAACATTCTGACCTTATTAAACACAACAACAACACATCATAATATAAATCTGACCCAGTCTACAGAGAAACTACACAACATTCTGACCTTATAAAACACAACAATAACACATCATAATATAAATCTGACCCAGTCTACAGAGAAACTACACAACATTCTGACCTTATAAAACACAACAACACATCATAATATAAATCTGACCCAGTCTACAGAGAAACTACACAACATTCTGACCTTATAAAACACAACAACAACACATCATAATATAAATCTGACCCAGTCTACAGAGAAACTACACAACATTCTGACCTTATAAAACACAACAACACATCATAATATAAATCTGACCCAGTCTACAGAGAAACTACACAACATTCTGACCTTATAAACACAACAACAACACATCATAATATAAATCTGACCCAGTCTACAGAGAAACTACACAACATTCTGACCTTATAAAACACAACAACACATCATAATATAAATCTGACCCAGTCTACAGAGAAACTACACAACATTCTGACCTTATAAAACACAACAACAACACATCATAATATAAATCTGACCCAGTCTACAGAGAAACTACACAACATTCTGACCTTATAAAACACAACAACAACACATCATAATATAAATCTGACCCAGTCTACAGAGAAACTACACAACATTCTGACCTTATAAAACACAACAACACATCATCATAATATAAATCTGACCCAGTCTACAGAGAAACTACACAACATTCTGACCTTATAAAACAACAACAACACATCATAATATAAATCTGACCCAGTCTACAGAGAAACTACACAACATTCTGACCTTATAAAACACAACAACACATCATAATATAAATCTGACCCAGTCTACAGAGAAACTATTCTGACCTTATAAAACACAACAACACATCATAATATAAATCTGACCCAGTCTACAGAGAAACTACACAACATTCTGACCTTATAAAACACAACAACAACACATCATAATATAAATCTGACCCAGTCTACAGAGAAACTACACAACATTCTGACCTTATAAAACACAACAACACATCATAATATAAATCTGACCCAGTCTACAGAGAAAACTACACAACATTCTGACCTTATAAACACACAACAACACATCATAATATAAATCTGACCCAGTCTACAGAGAAACTACACAACATTCTGACCTTATAAAACACAACAACACATCATAATATAAATCTGACCCAGTCTACAGAGAAACTACACAACATTCTGACCTTATAAAACACAACAACACACATCATAATATAAATCTGACCCAGTCTACAGAGAAACTACACAACATTCTGACCTTATAAAACACAACAACAACACATCATAATATAAATCTGACCCAGTCTACAGAGAAACTACACAACATTCTGACCTTATAAAACACAACAACAACACATCATAATATAAATCTGACCCAGTCTACAGAGAAACTACACAACATTCTGACCTTATAAAACACAACAACAACACATCATAATATAAATCTGACCCAGTCTACAGAGAAACTACACAACATTCTGACCTTATAAAACACAACAACAACACATCATAATATAAATCTGACCCAGTCTACAGAGAAACTACACAACATTCTGACCTTATAAAACACAACAACACATCATAATATAAATCTGACCCAGTCTACAGAGAAACTACACAACATTCTGACCTTATAAAACACAACAACACATCATAATATAAATCTGACCCAGTCTACAGAGAAACTACACAACATTCTGACCTTATAAAACACAACAACACATCATAATATAAATCTGACCCAGTCTACAGAGAAACTACACAACATTCTGACCTTATAAAACACAACAACAACACATCATAATATAAATCTGACTCAGTCTACAGAGAAACTACACAACATTCTGACCTTATTAAACACAACAACACATCATAATATAAATCTGACCCAGTCTACAGAGAAACTACACAACATTCTGACCTTATTAAACACAACAACACATCATAATATAAATCTGACCCAGCCTACAGAGAAACTACACAACATTCTGACCTTATAAAACACAACAACACATCATAATATAAATCTGACCCAGTCTACAGAGAAACTACACAACATTCTGACCTTATTAAACACAACAACAACACATCATAATATAAATCTGACCCAGTCTACAGAGAAACGACACAACATTCTGACCTTACAAAACACAACAACACATCATAATATAAATCTGACCCAGTATACAGAGAAACTACACAACATTCTGACCTTATAAAACACAACAACACACCATAATATAAATCTGACCCAGTCTACAGAGAAACTACACAACATTCTGACCTTATAAAACACAACAACACATCATAATATAAATCTGACCCAGTCTACAGAGAAACTACACAACATTCTGACCTTATTAAACACAACAACAACACATCATAATATAAATCTGACCCAGTCTACAGAGAAACTACACAACATTCTGACCTTATAAAACACAACAATAACACACCATAATATAAATCTGACCCAGTCTACAGAGAAACTACACAACATTCTGACCTTATAAAACACAACAACACATCATAATATAAATCTGACCCAGTCTACAGAGAAACTACACAACATTCTGACCTTATAAAACACAACAACAACACATCATAATATAAATCTGACCCAGTCTACAGAGAAACTACACAACATTCTGACCTTATAAAACACAACAACACATCATAATATAAATCTGACCCAGTCTACAGAGAAACTACACAACATTCTGACCTTATAAAACAACAACAACACATCATAATATAAATCTGACCCAGTCTACAGAGAAACTACACAACATTCTGACCTTATAAAACACAACAACAACACATCATAATATAAATCTGACCCAGTCTACAGAGAAACTACACAACATTCTGACCTTATAAAACACAACAACAACACATCATAATATAAATCTGACCCAGTCTACAGAGAAACTACACAACATTCTGACCTTATAAAACACAACAACAACACATCATAATATAAATCTGACCCAGTCTACAGAGAAACTACACAACATTCTGACCTTATAAAACACAACAACAACACATCATAATATAAATCTGACCCAGTCTACAGAGAAACTACACAACATTCTGACCTTATAAAACACAACAACAACACATCATAATATAAATCTGACCCAGTCTACAGAGAAACTACACAACATTCTGACCTTATAAAACACAACAACACATCATAATATAAATCTGACCCAGTCTACAGAGAAACTACACAACATTCTGACCTTATAAAACACAACAACACATCATAATATAAATCTGACCCAGTCTACAGAGAAACTACACAACATTCTGACCTTATAAAACACAACAACAACACATCATAATATAAATCTGACTCAGTCTACAGAGAAACTACACAACATTCTGACCTTATTAAACACAACAACACATCATAATATAAATCTGACCCAGTCTACAGAGAAACTACACAACATTCTGACCTTATTAAACACAACAACACATCATAATATAAATCTGACCCAGCCTACAGAGAAACTACACAACATTCTGACCTTATTAAACACAACAACACATCATAATATAAATCTGACCCAGTCTACAGAGAAACTACACAACATTCTGACCTTATTAAACACAACAACAACACATCATAATATAAATCTGACCCAGTCTACAGAAAAACAGAGACCTTAAAAACACAACAACACATCATAATATAAATCTGACCCAGTATACAGAGAAACTACACAACATTCTGACCTTATAAAACACAACAACACACCATAATATAAATCTGACCCAGTCTACAGAGAAACTACACAACATTCTGACCTTATAAAACACAACAACACATCATAATATAAATCTGACCCAGTCTACAGAGAAACTACACAACATTCTGACCTTATTAAACACAACAACAACACATCATAATATAAATCTGACCCAGTCTACAGAGAAACGACACAACATTCTGACCTTATAAAACACAACAATAACACACCATAATATAAATCTGACCCAGTCTACAGAGAAACTACACAACATTCTGACCTTATAAAACACAACAACACATCATAATATAAATCTGACCCAGTCTACAGAGAAACTACACAACATTCTGACCTTATAAAACACAACAACAACACATCATAATATAAATCTGACCCAGTCTACAGAGAAACTACACAACATTCTGACCTTATAAAACACAACAACAACACATCATAATATAAATCTGACCCAGTCTACAGAGAAACTACACAACATTCTGACCTTATAAAACACAACAACACATCATAATATAAATCTGACCCAGTCTACAGAGAAACTACACAACATTCTGACCTTATAAAACACAACAACAACACATCATAATATAAATCTGACCCAGTCTACAGAGAAACTACACAACATTCTGACCTTATAAAACACAACAACACATCATAATATAAATCTGACCCAGTCTACAGAGAAACTACACAACATTCTGACCTTATAAAACACAACAACAACACATCATAATATAAATCTGACCCAGTCTACAGAGAAACTACACAACATTCTGACCTTATAAAACACAACAACAACATCATAATATAAATCTGACCCAGTCTACAGAGAAACTACACAACATTCTGACCTTATAAAACACAACAACAACACATCATAATATAAATCTGACCCAGTCTACAGAGAAACTACACAACATTCTGACCTTATAAAACACAACAACAACACATCATAATATAAATCTGACCCAGTCTACAGAGAAACTACACAACATTCTGACCTTATAAAACACAACAACAACACATCATAATATAAATCTGACCCAGTCTACAGAGAAACTACACAACATTCTGACCTTATAAAACACAACAACAACATCATAATATAAATCTGACCCAGTCTACAGAGAAACTACACAACATTCTGACCTTATAAAACACAACAACACATCATAATATAAATCTGACCCAGTCTACAGAGAAACTACACAACATTCTGACCTTATAAAACACAACAACAACACATCATAATATAAATCTGACCCAGTCTACAGAGAAACTACACAACATTCTGACCTTATTAAACACAACAACACATCATAATATAAATCTGACCCAGTCTACAGAGAAACTACACAACATTCTGACCTTATTAAACACAACAACACATCATAATATAAATCTGACCCAGCCTACAGAGAAACTACACAACATTCTGACCTTATTAAACACAACAACACATCATAATATAAATCTGACCCAGTCTACAGAGAAACTACACAACATTCTGACCTTATAAAACACAACAACACATCATAATATAAATCTGACCCAGTCTACAGAGAAACTACACAACATTCTGACCTTATTAAACACAACAACAACACATCATAATATAAATCTGACCCAGTCTACAGAGAAACTACACAACATTCTGACCTTACAAAACACAACAACAACACATCATAATATAAATCTGACCCAGTCTACAGAGAAACTACACAACATTCTGACCTTATAAAACACAACAACAACACATCATAATATAAATCTGACCCAGTCTACAGAGAAACTACACAACATTCTGACCTTATAAAACACAACAACAACATCATAATATAAATCTGACCCAGTCTACAGAGAAACTACACAACATTCTGACCTTATAAAACACAACAACAACACATCATAATATAAATCTGACCCAGTCTACAGAGAAACTACACAACATTCTGACCTTATAAAACACAACAACACACATCATAATATAAATCTGACCCAGTCTACAGAGAAACTACACAACATTCTGACCTTATAAAACACAACAACACATCATAATATAAATCTGACCCAGTCTACAGAGAAACTACACAACATTCTGACCTTATAAAACACAACAACAACACATCATAATATAAATCTGACCCAGTCTACAGAGAAACTACACAACATTCTGACCTTATAAAACACAACAACACATCATAATATAAATCTGACCCAGTCTACAGAGAAACTACACAACATTCTGACCTTATAAAACACAACAACAACACATCATAATATAAATCTGACCCAGTCTACAGAGAAACTACACAACATTCTGACCTTATAAAACACAACAACACATCATAATATAAATCTGACCCAGTCTACAGAGAAACTACACAACATTCTGACCTTATAAAACACAACAACAACACATCATAATATAAATCTGACCCAGTCTACAGAGAAACTACACAACATTCTGACCTTATAAAACACAACAACACATCATAATATAAATCTGACCCAGTCTACAGAGAAACTACACAACATTCTGACCTTATAAAACACAACAACAACACATCATAATATAAATCTGACCCAGTCTACAGAGAAACTACACAACATTCTGACCTTATAAAACACAACAACAACACATCATAATATAAATCTGACCCAGTCTACAGAGAAACTACACAACATTCTGACCTTATAAAACACAACAACAACACATCATAATATAAATCTGACCCAGTCTACAGAGAAACTACACAACATTCTGACCTTATAAAACACAACAACAACACATCATAATATAAATCTGACCCAGTCTACAGAGAAACTACACAACATTCTGACCTTATAAAACACAACAACACATCATAATATAAATCTGACCCAGTCTACAGAGAAACTACACAACATTCTGACCTTATAAAACACAACAACACATCATAATATAAATCTGACCCAGTCTACAGAGAAACTACACAACATTCTGACCTTATAAAACACAACAACAACACATCATAATATAAATCTGACTCAGTCTACAGAGAAACTACACAACATTCTGACCTTATTAAACACAACAACACATCATAATATAAATCTGACCCAGTCTACAGAGAAACTACACAACATTCTGACCTTATTAAACACAACAACACATCATAATATAAATCTGACCCAGCCTACAGAGAAACTACACAACATTCTGACCTTATTAAACACAACAACACATCATAATATAAATCTGACCCAGTCTACAGAGAAACTACACAACATTCTGACCTTATTAAACACAACAACAACACATCATAATATAAATCTGACCCAGTCTACAGAGAAACTACACAACATTCTGACCTTATAAAACACAACAACACATCATAATATAAATCTGACCCAGTATACAGAGAAACTACACAACATTCTGACCTTATAAAACACAACAACACACCATAATATAAATCTGACCCAGTCTACAGAGAAACTACACAACATTCTGACCTTATAAAACACAACAACACATCATAATATAAATCTGACCCAGTCTACAGAGAAACTACACAACATTCTGACCTTATTAAACACAACAACAACACATCATAATATAAATCTGACCCAGTCTACAGAGAAACTACACAACATTCTGACCTTATAAAACACAACAATAACACACCATAATATAAATCTGACCCAGTCTACAGAGAAACTACACAACATTCTGACCTTATAAAACACAACAACACATCATAATATAAATCTGACCCAGTCTACAGAGAAACTACACAACATTCTGACCTTATAAAACACAACAACAACACATCATAATATAAATCTGACCCAGTCTACAGAGAAACTACACAACATTCTGACCTTATAAAACACAACAACACATCATAATATAAATCTGACCCAGTCTACAGAGAAACTACACAACATTCTGACCTTATAAAACACAACAACAACACATCATAATATAAATCTGACCCAGTCTACAGAGAAACTACACAACATTCTGACCTTATAAAACACAACAACACATCATAATATAAATCTGACCCAGTCTACAGAGAAACTACACAACATTCTGACCTTATAAAACACAACAACAACACATCATAATATAAATCTGACCCAGTCTACAGAGAAACTACACAACATTCTGACCTTATAAAACACAACAACACATCATAATATAAATCTGACCCAGTCTACAGAGAAACTACACAACATTCTGACCTTATAAAACACAACAACAACACATCATAATATAAATCTGACCCAGTCTACAGAGAAACTACACAACATTCTGACCTTATAAAACACAACAACACATCATAATATAAATCTGACCCAGTCTACAGAGAAACTACACAACATTCTGACCTTATAAAACACAACAACAACACATCATAATATAAATCTGACCCAGTCTACAGAGAAACTACACAACATTCTGACCTTATAAAACACAACAACAACACATCATAATATAAATCTGACCCAGTCTACAGAGAAACTACACAACATTCTGACCTTATAAAACACAACAACAACACATCATAATATAAATCTGACCCAGTCTACAGAGAAACTACACAACATTCTGACCTTATAAAACACAACAACAACACATCATAATATAAATCTGACCCAGTCTACAGAGAAACTACACAACATTCTGACCTTATAAAACACAACAACAACACATCATAATATAAATCTGACCCAGTCTACAGAGAAACTACACAACATTCTGACCTTATAAAACACAACAACACATCATAATATAAATCTGACCCAGTCTACAGAGAAACTACACAACATTCTGACCTTATAAAACACAACAACACATCATAATATAAATCTGACCCAGTCTACAGAGAAACTACACAACATTCTGACCTTATAAAACACAACAACAACACATCATAATATAAATCTGACTCAGTCTACAGAGAAACTACACAACATTCTGACCTTATTAAACACAACAACACATCATAATATAAATCTGACCCAGTCTACAGAGAAACTACACAACATTCTGACCTTATTAAACACAACAACACATCATAATATAAATCTGACCCAGTCTACAGAGAAACTACACAACATTCTGACCTTATTAAACACAACAACACATCATAATATAAATCTGACCCAGTCTACAGAGAAACTACACAACATTCTGACCTTATAAAACACAACAACACATCATAATATAAATCTGACCCAGTCTACAGAGAAACTACACAACATTCTGACCTTATTAAACACAACAACAACACATCATAATATAAATCTGACCCAGTCTACAGAGAAACGACACAACATTCTGACCTTACAAAACACAACAACACATCATAATATAAATCTGACCCAGTATACAGAGAAACTACACAACATTCTGACCTTATAAAACACAACAACACACCATAATATAAATCTGACCCAGTCTACAGAGAAACTACACAACATTCTGACCTTATAAAACACAACAACAACACATCATAATATAAATCTGACCCAGTCTACAGAGAAACTACACAACATTCTGACCTTATAAAACACAACAACAACACATCATAATATAAATCTGACCCAGTCTACAGAGAAACTACACAACATTCTGACCTTATAAAACACAACAACAACACATCATAATATAAATCTGACCCAGTCTACAGAGAAACTACACAACATTCTGACCTTATAAAACACAACAACACATCATAATATAAATCTGACCCAGTCTACAGAGAAACTACACAACATTCTGACCTTATAAAACACAACAACACATCATAATATAAATCTGACCCAGTCTACAGAGAAACTACACAACATTCTGACCTTATAAAACACAACAACAACACATCATAATATAAATCTGACTCAGTCTACAGAGAAACTACACAACATTCTGACCTTATTAAACACAACAACACATCATAATATAAATCTGACCCAGTCTACAGAGAAACTACACAACATTCTGACCTTATTAAACACAACAACACATCATAATATAAATCTGACCCAGCCTACAGAGAAACTACACAACATTCTGACCTTATTAAACACAACAACACATCATAATATAAATCTGACCCAGTCTACAGAGAAACTACACAACATTCTGACCTTATAAAACACAACAACACATCATAATATAAATCTGACCCAGTCTACAGAGAAACTACACAACATTCTGACCTTATTAAACACAACAACAACACATCATAATATAAATCTGACCCAGTCTACAGAGAAACGACACAACATTCTGACCTTACAAAACACAACAACACATCATAATATAAATCTGACCCAGTATACAGAGAAACTACACAACATTCTGACCTTATAAAACACAACAACACACCATAATATAAATCTGACCCAGTCTACAGAGAAACTACACAACATTCTGACCTTATAAAACACAACAACACATCATAATATAAATCTGACCCAGTCTACAGAGAAACTACACAACATTCTGACCTTATTAAACACAACAACAACACATCATAATATAAATCTGACCCAGTCTACAGAGAAACGACACAACATTCTGACCTTATAAAACACAACAATAACACACCATAATATAAATCTGACCCAGTCTACAGAGAAACTACACAACATTCTGACCTTATAAAACACAACAACACATCATAATATAAATCTGACCCAGTCTACAGAGAAACTACACAACATTCTGACCTTATAAAACACAACAACACATCATAATATAAATCTGACCCAGCCTACAGAGAAACTACACAACATTCTGACCTTATAAAACACAACAACACATCATAATATAAATCTGACCCAGTCTACAGAGAAACTACACAACATTCTGACCTTATTAAACACAACAACAACACATCATAATATAAATCTGACCCAGTCTACAGAGAAACTACACAACATTCTGACCTTATAAAACACAACAACACATCATAATATAAATCTGACCCAGCCTACAGAGAAACTACACAACATTCTGACCTTATAAAACACAACAACAACACATCATAATATAAATCTGACCCAGTCTACAGAGAAACTACACAACATTCTGACCTTATAAAACACAACAACAACACATTATAATATAAATCTGACCCAGTCTACAGAGAAACTACACAACATTCTGACCTTATAAAACACAACAACAACACATCATAATATAAATCTGACCCAGCCTACAGAGAAACTACACAACATTCTGACCTTATAAAACACAAAAACAACACGTTATAATATAAATCTGACCCAGTCTACAGAGAAACTACACAACATTCTGACCTTATTAAACACAACAACACATCATAATATAAATCTGACCCAGTCTACAGAGAAACTACACAACATTCTGACCTTATTAAACACAACAACACATCATAATATAAATCTGACCCAGCCTACAGAGAAACTACACAACATTCTGACCTTATTAAACACAACAACACATCATAATATAAATCTGACCCAGTCTACAGAGAAACTACACAACATTCTGACCTTATAAAACACAACAATAACACATCATAATATAAATCTGACCCAGTATACAGAGAAACTACACAACATTCTGACCTTATAAAACACAACAACACACCATAATATAAATCTGACCCAGTCTACAGAGAAACTACACAACATGCTGACCTTATAAAACACAACAATAACACACCATAATATAAATCTGACCCAGTCTACAGAGAACTACACAATCGTCTGACCTTACAAAACACAACAACACACCATAATATAAATCTGACCCAGCCTAAAGAGAAACTACACAACATGCTGACCTTATAAAACACAACAATAACACACCATAATATAAATCTGACCCAGTCTACAGAGAAACTACACAACATTCTGACCTTATAAAACACAACAATAACACACCATAATATAAATCTGACCCAGCCTACAGAGAAACTACACAACATTCTGACCTTATAAAACACAACAACACATCATAATATAAATCTGACCCAGTCTACAGAGAAACTACACAACATTCTGAACTTATAAAACACAACAACACATCATAATGTAAATATGGCCCAGTCTACAGAGAAACGACTCAACATTCTGACCTTATAAAACACAACAACAACACATCATAATATAAATCTGACCCAGTCTACAGAGAAACTACACAACATTCTGACCTTATAAAACACAACAACACATCATAATATAAATCTGACCCAGCCTACAGAGAAACTACACAACATTCTGACCTTATAAAACACAACAACACATCATAATATAAATCTGACCCAGTCTACAGAGAAACTACACAACATTCTGACCTTATTAAACACAACAACAACACATCATAATATAAATCTGACCCAGTCTACAGAGAAACTACACAACATTCTGACCTTATAAAACACAACAACACATCATAATATAAATCTGATACAGAGAAACTAAAACATTCTGACCCAGTCTACAGAGAAACTACACAACATTCTGACCTTATAAAACACAACAACAACACATTATAATATAAATCTGACCCAGTCTACAGAGAAACTACACAACATTCTGACCTTATAAAACACAACAACAACACATCATAATATAAATCTGACCCAGCCTACAGAGAAACTACACAACATTCTGACCTTATAAAACACAAAAACAACACGTTATAATATAAATCTGACCCAGTCTACAGAGAAACTACACAACATTCTGACCTTATTAAACACAACAACACATCATAATATAAATCTGACCCAGTCTACAGAGAAACTACACAACATTCTGACCTTATTAAACACAACAACACATCATAATATAAATCTGACCCAGCCTACAGAGAAACTACACAACATTCTGACCTTATTAAACACAACAACACATCATAATATAAATCTGACCCAGTCTACAGAGAAACTACACAACATTCTGACCTTATAAAACACAACAATAACACATCATAATATAAATCTGACCCAGTATACAGAGAAACTACACAACATTCTGACCTTATAAAACACAACAACACACCATAATATAAATCTGACCCAGTCTACAGAGAAACTACACAACATGCTGACCTTATAAAACACAACAATAACACACCATAATATAAATCTGACCCAGTCTACAGAGAACTACACAATCGTCTGACCTTACAAAACACAACAACACACCATAATATAAATCTGACCCAGCCTAAAGAGAAACTACACAACATGCTGACCTTATAAAACACAACAATAACACACCATAATATAAATCTGACCCAGTCTACAGAGAAACTACACAACATTCTGACCTTATAAAACACAACAATAACACACCATAATATAAATCTGACCCAGCCTACAGAGAAACTACACAACATTCTGACCTTATAAAACACAACAACACATCATAATATAAATCTGACCCAGTCTACAGAGAAACTACACAACATTCTGAACTTATAAAACACAACAACACATCATAATGTAAATATGGCCCAGTCTACAGAGAAACGACTCAACATTCTGACCTTATAAAACACAACAACAACACACCATAATATAAATCTGACCCAGTCTACAGAGAAACTTCACAACATTCTGACCTTATAAAACACAACAACAACACACCATAATATAAATCTGACTCAGTCTACAGAGAACTACACAATCGTCTGACCTTATAAAACACAACAGCAACACAACAGCAGCTGCAGTGTTTGAGGACACACTTCATTTAGCAACACATTACTGCTGACCCTCTAAACGTGGCGTGGTTGTAATCATAGCCCTCTTAGGGAGTGTGGAGTGCTCTCCTCTCCTGCTCCTTGCTGACAAGCACACACACGCACACAAAAACACTCTATCTGGCTCTCTCTGTCTCTCTTTGCCTGACGAGCATGCAATAGCCATTAAAACAAGTTTAAAAGGGCTAAAGGGAACAGCGCTCTAATCAACCACTCTGTTGAAATAATATATGAATCAAGCACTCTGTTACTGATTAATTAAACCAAGAGATTCATACTAATGAGACCACACAGGGAAACAGAGCAATACTGAGGAGTCATTTCAGGTTGGCAGGGTGGGAGCTCAAGCTAGTGCTGGGTTGGTTGATTGGTTGGTTGATTTTGGGTTTTGTGAAAGTGACATAGTAACAAATGTAAGACTGACTTGGCATTACATCTGCAATCCAATCTGTTTGACAGACAAGATGAGATGCAATTGGTTGTTCATCTCCATATCCACTAAGGCATAAGATACCATTCCACTGCACACTGACAGTAATCTTCATAGATATAATGTTCATATAATGTTTGAACAAAAGTTGAAACGTAGTCCATGTGAATTTGACTTCATGTGCTTTAAGGACTTTAAGGCTTGTAAAAATGAGATGTCCGCTCAAGGCTATGGTAATCCAACTATCCAACTATCTTTTTTTTACATTGAGTGGATCGTGAGCTCTGCCATGATCATTACAGTATGACTGAGACTGGGCGATCAAAGTTAATCATTTGAATCCTCACTAGAACAGAAGCACTTTAGCTACATGTTTATGCCATTTTTTTTAAAGGCTCCATGTAGGCTGTACCTAAGAAAGTTTGGACACTTTCTTAGGTATATTGTAGCCTGGAACTGTCGTGGCCTAGAACTTAAGATCTGTGCCAGCCACGTAAGGACATTTGAACATCAACTGTCATCTCCAAAAATGTTTTGATTCCAAACCTCTCCCCATCCACCTCATCATGTTGTGTTCTCCTGTCTTCCATTTGATCACTTATTTTCAAACTATTCCCCTGTATTTCCTGTTCTGTTGTTCCATCTCACTCCCACATGTAGCCTATTCAGAGCACATAGCGACACTGTTCTGTTCGGGCTGAGACAGATGACTGTACAAACCAGGCCAGTTTGTTTTGTGCTTTGTAGACCCTGAACATCTCTGTGTAATACCCACCCTCTCTTTCTGGGTCTTTTTGACCGTGCTGCAGACGGAGTAAGCCACAGGTGGCGGTGTTACAAAGGCTCTGTCACAACGCTAACAAGGCAGAGCTCTCTGATGCTACAGCTACACTGGCACGGCAGCAGGGCAGGTGGACATCACCTCCGCTGCACACTGTGTTAGATTTCATCCTCCAACACACTGCAACGCCTGCAGGGTAGCCTGTGTTTGTCATGCCGCAAGCGTCGATTTCAAGGCACGGCTGTATCTCTCTCTCTCTCCCCCTATAATGCGCTGCATGTCTAGTACTGTGAACGGAGGTAGAGTGGAGTGTGTTAGAGACGTAAAACATACAATGCTGACATCCACAGAGAGCAGCAGTGTCAATGATGCTTTAAAAAGCTATTTAATCTAGAAGTAAATAAGGTGTCACCGAGGAGCCTCATGCATATCAGGGAAAACGTTTCAGAAATATCACTCAAGAGGATCCAGACCCACATAGCCACATTTCACTCAGAGTATCATCGGGAAGGAAGAACGGCTGTTTGTAATGCACTCGTTCTCACAGATGTAATCTTTGCAGTTATCAGTCAGTTAAGCTGTCTGCCTCTCTACCTGCCTGCCTGGCATGTGTTTGAAGTCTGGTGTGTCAGTTCATCTACTCGGCGCTCTCCGACCCCCTGTCTCTCCCAGGTCAGGGGTCGCAGCTGAAAACTGCCTGGGAGACTTAGCCCGGCTCGGCTTTTAATTACACACATGGATGTAGGACGCGCATTTGCATATGCACACACACACACAAACACACACACACACACGTGCATAGACATGTAGACACACGCAGGCACACACATGACATTTGATGACTATCTTAACATATTAAATGATCCTCTCTGTTAGGCTCCTTGGCAAACTGTTCATATCAATCTCACAACACGAATACACACACTTTCACAAACACTGAAGGCAAAACGGATGATATAGACTCCTCTTCTTGTGTGTGTGTGTGTGTGTGTGTGTGTGTGTGTGTGTGTGTGTGTGTGTGTGTGTGTGTGTGTGTGTGTGTGTGTGTGTGTGTGTGTGTGTGTGTGTGTGTGTGTGTGTGTGTGTGTGTGTGTGTGTGTGTGTGTGTGTGTGTGTGTGTGTGTGTGTGTGTGTGTGTGTGTGTGTGTGTGTGTGTGTGTGTGTGTGTGTGTGTGTGTGTGTGTGTGTGTGTGTGTGGCTCCAGACGGACACACAGGGAGAGCGTCTGTTGGCTGAGCGGTGAAGTAGCACTGCCAAAACCCCCTCCCAGCTCCAGTCTCCACTATTTAATGGAAATATGGCCCACCACAAACCTAATGAAATCAGACACCACTGAACTGTAATAAGTAGTGATAAGTAGAGGTAGGCTGCTAGAACATCAACTTAACCAACTGAGACAGATGCTGTATATTCCTGGAGTTCCATGCAGGTCAACTATTCTTCCATAGGTGGTTATCACAGACTTCTCTCTGCCTTTTGCTCACGGAAGAATAGTGTCACAACTCCTACCGAAGGTGGCTCCCCTTCCTGTTCGGGTGGCGCTCGGCGGTCGTCGTCACCGGCCTACTAGCTGCCACTGATCCGTTTTCCCCTTTCTGTTTATTGGTTTCACCAGTTTGTGTTTTAGGCTGATTAGTCAGGCTTTATTTACTAGTAGGCCCCCTTGCTCTTTGTGCGGGATTGTTTTGTGTAACTTGTGTGCACGTCTGTGGTTTACGTGTTTCCCATTTTGTGGGTTTTGCTGGACTGTTTAAGTCCCCGTGTTTGGGGCATTTGTTTTGTGGGGTTGGCGTATGTTTGCCGTTTTGTGCATTAAATATAGCACCACCTTGAACTCTCTGCTTCCTGCGCCTGACTTCTCACCCACTACACCCAGTACGTTACAAATAGAAATAAAATATAACGCTTTCTACTGTATATTTCTAGTAAGTATCAGATATGGGCCTCAATGAAGCATACTGTTACTGTAATATTGTTAGGTTGACTACTGAGACGTTCCTGCTGCAGTTAATCTTGCTGAAGTTATAGCACCATGTAAACACCCAAGAGAAAGCACTGTGTGAGCTGTCCTTGGTCCTGAACAACATATACATGATGTAATCGACATGAACCCAGACATAAATAGAATATTCTATAGAATATAAATAGCAATTCTAGCTATGTGGCTTCTACAGCCCTTAAACAGCAACTGCTTTGTTAATCAAAGCAAAGACAAGGAAGTAACTATTATTCTACATTAATTAGTACGGATGAGAGACACACTGCATGAATCTGTACCAACATTGTGTAAATGATGTGTAGACCTACATGGGTTAATATGACTACAACAATTCATGTGAAAAATATCATAGTTTTAAAAAGACAGCCCTAACAGGAAGTGAACCCCTTTCTATGACCTGTTTTTATCTGTGAGTTTCCAACACTCCAGTTTGAGGCAGACAGAAGGCTTGAGAAATGTCTGATTGGATTGTAAAGGCTTAGATCTCCTGGAGGAGTGCTGTTGCTCACCTAAGTAACAAAGGTTCTGTGTGTGCCTCAGGGAATTCAGCCAGGGAGACGAGCAAGCGAGAGAGGAAAGGAGAAGGATAAAAGATAGGAAAGAGTGAGGGCGAGGGTGGAAAGGGTGCTTCGTAGGGTGTGTGTGTGTGTGTGTGTGTGTGTGTGTGTGTGTGTGTGTGTGTGTGTGTGTGTGTGTGTGTGTGTGTGTGTGTGTGTGTGTGTGTGTGTGTGTGTGTGTGTGTGTGTGTGTGTGTGTGTGCATGTGTTACAGAGAGGGACTTTGAAGGAGAGAGAACACTGCAGGGAAAGAGAGAGGGAAGGATAACGCCAAGCTGTCTCAGTGTCTTCATCCAGTACATACACTCCTTCACCTGATTCTGATTGGTAGCCATGCGAGATCTAGTTCCCTTATCCACAACTCCCTGACTGTCTCAGTACTGTGCAGTAGTCAGTTTACCCCCTCTCTCTCTCTCTCTCTCTCTCTCTCTCTCTCTCTCTCTCTCTCTCTCTCTCTCTCTCTCTCTCTCTCTCTCTCTCTCTCTCTCTCTCTCTCTCTCTCTCTCTCTCTCTCTCTCTCTCTCTCTCTCTCTCTCTCTCTCTCTCTCTCTCTCTCTCTCTCTCTCTCTCTCTCTCTCTCTCTCTCTGACATTATGGAGGCCATGGCTCATACCTCTACACCAGATGCTCTGACAGGCAACCACTTATCTGCCAACCACTCACCCCCCACGCACACACTCACACACACACACACACACACACACACACACACACACACACACACACACACACACACACACACACACACACACACACACACACACACCAAGCCCTCAACAACACGGAGCGGCTTAAGGTGAAAGGTCGTGACAGTAGTTGACCGTGTCTCTCTTGACCGCCTCTTCTCCATCGCTTAACAGAATTGATGGGCGGCATTCCCCGTCTGATTCCTATAGGCAGGCGGTGTGCGTGTGTGAAGGATTAGTGTGTCGCGCTAGCGTCCTGTCCCGATGCTGTCACCTGATTAAATATTGTTGTCGATTACATTGCCAACATTAGCTGATTAATCTACAGATGCCCACTCTCAGGAATAGAGCTGTGTTTTATGGTGTAGCTGAGGACTGAAGACCATAAACCTAATGCATTGTCATAATGTAGCTGCAATCTAATATAATGACTGTGTTGCTTGTGATTTATACAAACGTAGGTAGCAATTCTCAATTATCACAAACGTTTTACCAGGGTTGACATCAATTAAGGATATTGATACCATAAAAAATATGACATTTTTGGGATGATAACAGTTTGGAAACAGTACACACTGTTAGATGGGTCTAATACTAGACGCAGAGACAGCATATCATCTCAAACGTCTCTCACTAAAGAGTTTGAATGATATCGTATCAAACATCTGCTAATTTAACACCAAAAAAATGAAGTTTCTTCCCAGGCGAGTGAAAAAAATGACATGAAATAAAAATAACAGCATTTTGAGAATATTCATTTGTTAAGGGTAGAGAAATAAATCAACTGGTCCATGTCTGCCTTGGTGACAGCTGTCTTGGAGACAGAGGAGACCGAGGAGACAGAGGTATTGTCAGGTGGGTTTTTAATTGTTCTGCTGAAGGCAGGCAGAGGAGCCAGGTGATCAGAAGGGATTTGGGCCCGGCCCAGAAGACGTTGGGAGGAGCCTGCCAGTCAGTCAAAACCACCAACGTTATATCTCATATATTTTCACATACAGAGCCTTCAATATATCCCTGTTGAATATTCACCAGCTTGAGCTTACAGAAAAAAGTTTTAAAATTAAACCAGGAGACAAGTGGAGCCAAGGGCTGTTATGTAACATAGGTAACACACACATTAATGCATCGTAGCAGAATCATAACAACACAACATGGTCAACACAACATGTTCATATTTAATTTGTTCCCAGTGCAGTTATGAAAAGGGCTGTGTGTGTGTGTGTGCACGCTTATGCGTGCCTGCATGGTGTGTGCGTGCCTGTGCGTGTGTGGGCTGATTGTGTGCTTGTCACGGTGTTTGGTCAGAGCCAAGCAGAACCAGACACAACAAGACAACAATGCTGTCTCCAAGGGCAACAGGGTTCATGCTTCACCCTTGGAACTGGTAGGGAACTGGCATGGAACTCTAAATCATCTAGGACGCCAAAGAACAATGTACAAAAAGTGTATGAATCAGCAGGTATATTCAATGACTGTCTAGGTCAGATATAAATGGTTAATCGTATCTGTGCAGAGGAAAAACAAACGAAGGAGAGGAAATGAATGCAAATTATAGGATGACAAAGAGGTAAATACAACATTTTGTAAATTACTGGCCTTGCTCTTCACTTGAGTGACAGTTGATGACAACATGTAATCTCTAACCCATTTCACACTTCCAGAAATTGGATACATTACCTGCACTTTGCGAGATGCCTTTTCATCAAGGGCTTGCATGACATCTGCCATGATCAAAACACTGAATGGCAGAGGTCCTTTTCATTTATTTGCATAAAGACCTATCCTTAGCGGTGAGTCACCAACATAGCACTCCGAATTAGATAAAAAGGAATGATTTAAAAACGGAAAGGGAGAATAAAATCTTTGACTAGTCAGTACAGTTCGTCTTGTTTGTCAAGCTTACTAGCGTTTGTCCTGTCAGCTCGTGTCCTCTTGTTTTCTAAAGTAGCCAGGCTCTCTGGTAGGAGCAAGGACTCTGGTGGGCCATATGGAGAACGATCCTGCTTTCCCTGCTCGCATCCCTTTTCTTTTCATGCCATTCCGCTGTGGGAGACCAGTCCAAATCTCTCCGGGTCCTCATTGACTCTGGGGCAGACAAGAGTTTTTGGACGCTACCTGGTGAGCTGAACATCCCCACTCAGCCCCTCTCCATTCCCATGGACATTAGAGCGCTGGACAGGAGCTCTATAGGCAGAGTCACCCACAACACCACTCCCATCCACATACGGGTGTCAGGGAACCACAGCGAGGCTATCCAGTTCCTGCTCATCAAGTCCCCTCTGATTCCCGTGGTATTGAGATTCTCCTGGCTCCAACGACACAATCCCCTCAATAACTGGTCTACTGGTGCCATCATGGGCTGGAGCCCGTTCTGCCACGCCCATTGCCTAAAGTCAACACAACCTTCCCTGTTACGTCTTCCTGGGGGCTCGGAAGGTGCCCCGGACCTCTCCGCCGTTCATCTGGACCGATCTTGTCAGTTCGTGGTAGGCGGATGCTTCAGACGTCAGAGTGGGGCTGTCCTGTCCCAGAGTTTTTCCCTAGACCTCAATCTACATCCCTGTGCCTTCTTCTCCCATCGCCTCAACGCCAAGGAAAGGAACTACGAAGTGTGGAATCGGGAGCTTCACGCGGTGAAGATGGCGTTGGAGGAATGGAGGCACTGGCTGGAGGAGCGGAACATCCATTCATCGTGTGGAGGAACCACAAGAACCTGAATATCTCCACACCGCCAAGCGCCTCAACTTCAGGCAAGCCAGGTGGGCTTCACGGTTCAACTTCTCCCTCTCGTACCTACCGGGATCCAAGAATGTCAAGCAGGATGCACTGTCCCGCTGCTATAGCCCCACGACTACTACCCCGGAACCCAAGATCATCCTTCCCACCTCATGCCAGGCGATGGCACTCATCTGGGGAATAGGGAAGCAGGTCTGTGAGGCACAGCGTTCCCAGCCAAACCCCGGGGGGGCCCTGATAACCGGATGTTCGTTCGGGCGCCCGTCGGAACCTGGCCTTTGAGTGACAGTGCTTTTGGTGTCCGCATTTGTGTCCGCTTGCACAGTTTGTGCATAGAACAAGGCACTTCAGCAAGCTCTGGCTGGTCTCCTCCAACATCTGCCTGTCCCCCACCGTCTCTGGCCTCACATCTGTCTGGACTTTGTCACGGGTCTTCTCCCCGTCTGATGGCAACACCGCTATCCTGCCCGTGGTGGATTGCTTCTCCCAAGCCGCCCACTTCATTCCTCTCCCCAAACTACCCTCTGCCAAATAAACGGCCCAGCTCATGGTGCAGCTCGTATTCCGGATCCATGGACTGCCCATGGACATGGTCTCCGACAGGGTCCTCAGTTATCGTCCCAGTTCTGGAAGGCATTCTGCACCCTCATTTAGTCGTCGGCCAGCCTGTCCTCCGGGTTCCACCCCCAGTCCAATGGCCAGATGGAGCGAGCAAACAAGGACCTCGAGACCACCCTGCGCTGCCTGGTCTCAACCAACCCCACCACCTGGAGCCAGCAGCTTGTGTGGGTCGAATATGCCCGCAACACCCTTCTTTGCTCTGCCACCGGCAGAGTGTTCTTTTGAGTGTTCCCTGGGGTATCAACCCCCACTCTTCCCTGAGCAGGAAGAGGAGGTCGACATACCTTCTGCCCAGATGTTTGTCCGTCACTGTCGTCGTACCTGGAGGAGAGCCCGGTTGGCCCTCCTCAAGACCACCTCCAGGTATCGACGACAAGCGGATCGCCATCGGAACCCGGCTCCCCGGTATTGTCTCGGGCAGAAGGTATGGCTTTCCACCCGGGTTCTGCCCCTCCGGGTGGTCTCGCAAACTGTCCACCCAGTTTATCGTCCCTTTCCCCACAGCCCCTCTGCTGTTCGTCTTCTGTTGCCCCGTACCATTCATATACACCCCACCTTCATTTGTCATTATCAAGCCCATGTCTCACAGTCCCTTCTCTTCCATTTCCAGGCACACCCCTCCTCCCGTGTCGTCGATGGCCATCCGGGTACATGGTGATAAGCCTCCTGAGGGTTTGACTACGGGACAGGGTTTCCAGTACCTGGTTGACTGGGAGGGTTATGGCCCGGAGGAGAGGTGCTGGGTCCCCGCTAGAGACATCATGTACCCAGCCCTAATCGCCGACTTCCACCGCCGGCACCCCGGTCAACCAGGTATGCGCCCAGGTAGGATGCCAGGTGGCGTCCCTAGGGGGGTACTGTCACGCCCTGATATGTTTCACCTGTCTTTGTGATTGTCTCCAACCCCTCCACCCCTCCACCCATCTTCACCATTATCCCCTGTGTTCTCTGTTTGTCTGTTGCCAGTTAGTCTTGTTTGTCAAGCTTACCAGCGTTTCTCCTGTCAGCTCCTGTCTTTTACCAGCCTCTCTTTTTCTTGCCCTCCTGGTTTTTGACCCTTGCCTGTCCTGACCCTGAACCCGCCCGCCTGACCACTCTGCCTGACCTGACCCTAAGACTGCCTACCGTCCTGTACCTTTGCCTCTGCTGCAGTAATAAACATTGTTACTTCGACATAGTCTGCATTTGGGTCTTACCTTATCCTGATAACTAATAACAGTGTTGACTACCACTACTATGTTAATGTTCTAATTATGACAAACACCATGCCAGACGTATGCTACTATACGCTACCATCCGCCTACACTGCCCAGCAGGCACTGCCAGTACCCCCCTGTTGCATGCCTTCTTCCTGCCTGGGCTGTGCCAACATCCAACTGGCTGAGGAGAGGTTCTTGTGAGGTGTGCAGGACGCTGTCAGCACAGCTTTGTCTGACACCTAGTTTGAGCAGTCAGCCAATCTACTTCCTGCTCCAAATTAAACCAATATGTGTTGAAAGTACAACAACAACAACAACAGATTGATGATTGCATATAGATTACTCCACTCCTCTCTTTCCCTGCCCTCCTGTCTTCCTCAACCCTCCTTCTTGCTCCCCTGCTCCAATTATACAGGAGTGCTTCAAAATCACCCCAGTCATCACAACAAGAAGCGGACAAGCCAGTTAAATAGTGACATGTTTTATCTCTGTGTGATTATCTGCTTAAAACAGCTTTCAGCAAACAATCTCTTATATCTGTCTGCTTCAATAATTGGCAATGTAAATACATTTAATCCAAATTCCCTCTGTATAAAAAGTGTCCTGTCTTTATCATCAAACCGTCAATTATGAATCATCTATATCTACATTTTGAGCACTCATAGAACTGCCTGTTAAGCGATAGAAAGCTATATGGCGAGTTTCAACAGAGATGATTGGGAGGTAGAGCCTGTGGGTTGGGTGAGGAAATTATGGACTGGTATTATCTCCTTGTGGAGTAAAGCTGTGTCGCTGTCAGGACACATGGTGCTCGAACACACACACCCACAATGACACACACACACAGACCCACACACACAGACACACACACATACACACACACACACACACACACACACACACACACACACACACACACACACACACACACACACACACACACACACACACACACACACACACACACACCAGACGCACACACAAACAAACACACGTTCTCTTTCATCCATTCTCAGAAAGCAGCCTGGAGTTCAAAATAATCACTTTCAATACAGCAAATTAGAGTCTCCCTGGAGATGGCCCTCACCTTCAATACAACGAATTAGTCTCCCTGGAGTCTCACCTTCAATACAACGAGAGTGGCCCTTATCTTCAACACAACGAATTAGAGTCTCCCTGGAGATGGCCCTCACCTTCAATACAACGAATTAGAGTCTCCCTGGAGATGGCCTCACCTTCAATACAACGAATTAGAGTCTCCCTGGAGATGGCCCTCACCTTCAATACAACGAATTACAGTCTCCCTGGAGATGGCCCTCACCTTCAATACAGCAAATTAGAGTCTCCCTGGAGACGGCCCTCACCTTCAATACAGCAAATTAGAGTCTCCCTGGAGAAGGCCCTCACCTTCAATACAGCAAATTAGAGTCTCCCTGGAGAAGGCCCTCATCTTCAATACAGCAAATTAGAGTCTCCCTGGAGACGGCCCTCACCTTCAATACAGCAAATTAGAGTCTCCCTGGAGACGGCCCTCACCTTCAGCACAGCAAATTAGAGTCTCCCTGGAGAAGGCCCTCACCTTCAATACAGCAAATTAGAGTCTCCCTGGAGAAGGCCCTCACCTTCAATACAACAAATTAGAGTCTCCCTGGAGATGGCCCTCACCTTCAATACAACGAATTACAGTCTCCCTGGAGAAGGCCCTCACCTTCAATACAACAAATTAGTCTCCCTGGAGATGGCCCTCACCTTCAATAAAAATAATTAGTCTCCCTGGAGATGGCCCTCACCTTCAATACACACGAATTACAGTCTCCCTGGAGATGGCCCTCACCTCCAGCATAGCAAATTAGAGTCTCCCTGGAGAAGGCCCTCACCTCCAGCATAGCAAATTAGAGTCTCCCTGGAGAAGGCCCCCCTTCAATACAGCAAATTATAGTCTCCCTGAAGACGGCCCTCACCTAAATACAGCAAATTAGTCTCCTGGAGATGGCCCTCACCTTCAATACAGCAAATTAGAGTTTCCCTGGAGAAGGCCCTCACCTCCAGCATAGCAAATTAGAGTCTCCCTGGAGAAGGCCCTCACCTTCAATACAGCAAATTAGAGTCTCCCACAGACGGCCCTCACCAGCACAGCAAATTAGAGTCTCCCTGGAGAAGGCCTCTCACTTCAATACAGCAAATTAGAGTCTCCTGGAGACGGCCCTCACCTTCACAATACAGCAAATTAGAGTCTCCTGGAGAAGGCCCTCTACCAATACAACAAATTAGAGTCTCCTGAGACGGCTCCTCACTCAGCACAGCAAATTAGGAGTCTCCTGGAGAAGGCCCTCACTTCAATACAGCAACTAGAGTCTCCCTGAGACGGCCTCACCTTCAATACAGCAAATTAGAGTCTCCTGGAGAAGGCCCTCACCTTCAATACAACAAACCATTCCATGGTGATGGCCCTCACTTCAATACAGCAAATTAGAGTCTCCTGAGATGGCCTCCACCTTCATACAGCAAATTAGAGTTTCCCTGAGAAGGCCTCACTCTCAGCATAGCAAATTAGAGTCTCCCGGAGAAGGCCCTCACCTTCAATACAGCAAATTAGAGTCTCCCGGGAGAAGGCCTCACCTCCAGCATAGCAAATTAGAGTCTCCCCGGAGAAGGCCTCACCTTCAATACAGCAAATTAGAGTCTCCTGATAAAGGCCCTCACCTTCAATACAACATATTAGAGTCTCCCCTGGAGATGGCCCTCACCTTCAAATACAACGGGATTACAGTCTCCCTGGAGAAGGCCCTCACCAATACAACGAATTATCTCCCTGGAGATGGCCCTCACACCTTCAATAAAAATAATTTGTCTCCCTGGAGATGGCCTCACCTTCAATACAACAAATTACAGTCTCCTGAGATGGCCCTCACCTCCAGCATAGCAAATGAGAGTCTCCTGGAGAAGGCCCACTCACCTCCAGCATAGCAAATTAGGTCTCCCTGGAGAAGGCCCTCACCCTTTCACCACAGCAAATTAGAGTCTCCCTGGAGACGGCCCCTCACCTTCAATACAGCAAATTAGGAGTCTCCCTGGAGATGGCCCCTCCTTCAATACAGCAAATTAGAGTTTCCCTGGAGAAGGCCCTCACCTCCAGCATAGCAAATTAGAGTCTCCCTGGAGAAGGCCCTCATCTTCAATACAGCAAATAGAGTCTCCCCTGGAGACGGCCCTCACCTTCAATACAGCAAATTAGAGTTTCCCTGGAGAAGGCCCTCACCTTCAATACAGCAAATTAGGAGTCGACCTGGAATGGCCTCACCTTCAATACAATGAATTAGAGTATCCCTGGAGACTTGGCCCTCACCTTCAATACAACAAATTACAGTCTCCCTGGAGATGGCCCCACACCTTCAACACAGCAAATTAGAGTCTCCCTGGAGAAGGCCCTCACCTTCAATGCAGCAAAATAGAGTCTCCTGGAGATGGCCTCCCCTTCAATACAGCAAATTTGAGTTTCCCTGGAGACGGCCCTCACCTTTAATACAGCAAATTAGAGTCTCCCTGGACGGCCCTTATCTTCAATACAACAAATTAGATTCTCCTTTAGACGGCCCTCACCTTCAATACAACAAATTAGAGGCTCCCTGGAGACGGTCCACACCTTCAATACAGCAAATTAGAATCTCACTGGAATGGCCCTCACCTTAATACAGTGAATTTTAGGCTCCTGGAGATGGTCCTCACCTTCAATACAGCGAATTAGAGACTCCCAGAAAATGGCCCTCGTGACCATTACCACCACACAGGTCTCTGGGAGATTCAGGAGAGGACTGGGGTCTCTTATCAATGGAGGAAAATAAGATCATTCTCAATGTCATTACTTTTACTTTATGTTTTAAGTGCAATTGTAACAGATGAGGACACAATAGTTAAAAATGACTGTATGTGATTTATACGTTGACAATGACAAAGAAATAACTAATGTATAACTGCAAGGAGAAAACCATGGTAAATTGCATTGAAATGGTGGCAGAGCTGGAGTCTAGAATTTCATGAAGAAATCCTTCACACCAACATACTAATTCATCCATTCACTTTGGGTCAATCCACTACAACGATAGTAGGAGGGGGGTAAAACTGGACGACACCCATTATGAATTTCACCTCCACTCTCACTCAGACAGACAGACAGGAAGAGAAAGAACACTACATCAGGAGAACTAATTAGGATTATTAGTGGGATGTAATTTATCCAACAGGGAATAAAACTAATTGCTTAGTCATTTTTGAGCCAAATGCAAAACGAATACAGAATTACTGACTGGCTGCCTCAGCAAATAGAGAGTGATTTTACAGCGGTTGCCTTGTTTCACACACAGTTTAGAGTCTCGTATGAAGCTCTTTAAAAATGACAAGAGTGGAAATGAATGAACCTCATGAGATTGAATGGCTCTACTAACCTCATGGTGAGCTGCTAAATGACTATGCAGAGAAATGTAGCTCAGCAGCAAGCGCAGAACGGATTATGAGTGGTTACAATGATCACTGACTTAAAATACAACATCTACTAATGACTATATGTGTGCTTGTATATGAGTGTAGTAGTTTCAACATGATTTGTGATTTAGTATCATTGGCATTGTAATGATGTCTAATTCTACAGAATGGCTATCAAGAAGAACATTTCTTACGGTTCTATAACAGATATAATTAGCATTCTAAACTGCCAGTTGTCCTGTCAACACAACACCATGCCAGACAGTAAGCGATGGGAAATGTGGTGACAGAGAGAAGACAGGATGAGTGAGATAGAAGACAAGGGAGGGATGAGGAGAAAGAAAGAGAGGAAATTACTCATAATATCCTCATCCGTCCATCCATGCCAAATGAGATGGAAAACAAAGCTCTGTGGAGGAGTTTAGGAGTAGCGAGATAGGAGAGTCCTGAGTCGACAACAGCTTTATAACTTTGGCCAGTTCACACACACTACTCATGCCTCTCTCTCTCTGTCACTTAGAGAAACACTATTTTGTTGTGGTGAATAGACCGAACCATAGACTATAGTGTGCCGTCACTCAGAGCAACACCATTTTGTTGTGGTGAATAGACCGAATCATAGACTATAGTGTATATGTCGCTCAGAGCAACACCATTTTGTTGTGGTGAATAGACCGAACCATAGACTGTAGTGTGTATGTCACTCAGAGCAACACCATTTTGCTGTGGTGAATAGACCGAACCATAGACTGAGAGACTGAACACATCCAGGCCTTCAAAGAGAGTGAACAACTTGCAGTGGGTCCCAGAGCAATGTGTAGATCCTAGCGTATGTTACTAAATCATTTCAAGATCATGTTACAAATCATTTCAATGTGTAGATCCTAGCGGATGTTACTAAATCATTTCAATGTGTAGATCTAGCGGATGTTACTAAATCATTTCAATGTGTATAGATTACCATTTCAATGCGGATCCTAGCGGATGTTACTAAATCATTTCAATGTGTAGATCCTAGCGGATGTTACTAAATCATTTCAATGTGTAGATCCTAGCGGATGTTGTTACTAAATCAGTTCAATGTGTAGATCCTAGCGGTTACTGTTCAATGTGTAGATCCTAGCTAAAAATCATTTCAGTGTGTAGTAGATCCTAGCGGATGTTACTAAATCAGTTCAATGTGTAGATCCTAGCGGATGTTACTAAATCAGTTCAATGTGCCCAGCGTATGTTACTAAATCAGTTCCATGTGTAGATCCTAGCGTATGTTACTAAATCAGTTCAAATCAGTGTGTAGATCCTAGCGGATGTTACTAAATCAGTTCAATGTTTAGATCCTAGCGTTTGTTACTAAATCATGTTAGATCCTAAATCAGTTCAATGTAGATCTAGCGTATGTTACTAAATCCAGTTCAATGTGTAGATCCTAGCGTATGTTACTAAATCAGTTCCATGTAGATCCAATGTTATCATTTCAATGTGCAGATCCTAGCGGATGTTACTAAATCAGTTCCATGTGTAGATCCTAGCGGATGTTACTAAATCAGTTCCATGTAGATCTAAATCAGTTCCATGTGATCCTGTTACTAAATCAGTTCCATGTGTAGATCCTAGCTGTTGGGTTTAAATCAGTTCAGTATCCTAGTTATGTTACTAAATCAGTTCATTTTGATTTACTAAATCAGTTCATTGCTCTTGTTATGAAGGACCCCAGCGTATACTAAATCATTTCAATGTTTGATCCTAGCGTCTTCCTGGGGCCAAATCAGTTCCATGTGTAGATCCTAACGGCAGTTATATACAATTACAAATATCAGTTCAATGTGTAATGCAGATCCTACACTGTTACTAAACAGTTCATTTTGGATTTGTGCCCCCATCTACTG
Organism: Oncorhynchus keta; assembly: GCF_023373465.1. Lineage (NCBI taxonomy): Eukaryota > Metazoa > Chordata > Actinopteri > Salmoniformes > Salmonidae > Oncorhynchus > Oncorhynchus keta. The sequence continues at coordinate 60,560,571 of NC_068448.1, read as the reverse complement.
GCCTACTCTTCTACTACAGCAACATACAGTATATATACAATTACAAATATTATGTGTATGTATATTACACTGTTATCATGTGTATTCATTCTCTAGTATGCGCCAGCCTTACTTATTGGCCACTAATAATAATAATACCTACATCTAGATCTACAATGAAAAAGCGGGCTGCATTCAGAGTGTGCAGAATCACTTAGTATGGGATTAGGTCTAATAAACTTCCAGGCGATTTATTAGACAGCCATGAAATAAAGGGCGGTATTCACCACATGAAATCAGCTAATTAGGAAAATTAGGACAAAAAAATAAAGAGAAATAGCCTAGTCAGCCAGTATCCCTGAGAGGATGGAAACGAGACGAAGGCGGTCATGCATCTCCTCTCTTGCCTATAGGGCCACAGTCCTGCAGACACTGCAAGTCAGACTCAATTTACCCATTACACTCTGTCCTGACTGTGGTAATAAAATGCTAACCATCTCAATATCCCAGGCAAGCAGGCAGCACGATGGAACTACACCCTGTAGCTTAATTCAGCTTTATTTCACAATAAATGGTAACCCTCCCTCCCTCCCTCCTTCCCTCTATGTTTAATCAGGCACACTACTCATTAGAGGCTGGCTCCTGGGCCGCTCCTAAATTGGTGGAGATGTTCTCAGAGTCTCGCTAGTGCGATATGCAGAGTTATGTCAGAATTAAAGTTAATAGCTGCCCTGCTTTTTCTACTCTTTAATTAAGCAAAGCAGACTTTTTTGTCTTCTCGTGCACTGATTACCACTGACCAAGCCTTCCTTCCAGGAACTGATGCAACCTACCTGATGAAACCCACAGGTTGGCAGCAATAATTGTTTTTGAAATGATAACATGAAGCAATTGTATATGTGTAAATGATGTTTACAATTACAGAGTGCATAAACCCATACAGTGTAATAAAACACTAATACAAAATGACATTTTTATAGAAAATAAATCCTTCAAAACAAAAAACGAGCCACTATATGTCACCTCTTTGTGATCTTGCTCTCCCTAACACAGGCCTCTGCTCTCTGCTACTCAACAGACAGGACAGTGCAGTGTGGGTACACTTCACTAAGCTGTGGATAGATCATGTCAATATAGAGGGAGAAAACACAACACATCAACAATTGATCAAATTCAATGAAACATCATCATCCATTGGAGGTCCAGTCTAGAGAAGTATTCAGTATTTGATTCCACTTCTGATAGCATTGCTATTGATTTCATATTTGCCTCTGCCCTGCACAGGCCTCGCCAGGACAACAGATCATTGTATTTCTGACTGTCAGTCAAGTGATCTGAGGGTCTGTCTATCAGCTGCTTCCCTGCCAGCCTCTCTTCACTCCTCTATCAGCCACTGCAGAACGAGAGGAAAGGACTTTGGCCGGCAACGAGGAGGAATCAACGTCAGAACAAAACACCAAAGAAATACAAGAAAGGAAAACCCCTCCTCATCAGTTTTCCAATGTGACCTCTTTCTAAAAAAAAAAAAGCTCCCTCTCCGGTTTCTCTCCTTTCTCCTTGAAGATGGATAGAGCTAATAATTCTACACCATCTGTCCTCTCACAGAGAGACAGGAGGAAATATAGCCTGTATGTGGTTTATTCAAACCTCCTTGTGTTTCTCCTCACACTGCTTTGAAATTGCCTTGGCCTGGCACGTCGTATAGCCAGTCCACTTCCCATTTAAAGAAATTAATTTGTTTATCAATAGGATCCTTCCTTCACTTTGCCAAAGTGACCGGCCTGGCTGTTTTTTGGGGCATCCATTTTAGTAAATGGGATGGTTTTGACATCCAGGAACCACACACACCCATTAACAGTTTACCCATGAAATACACACGCACGCACGCACGCACACACACACACACACACACACACACACACACACACACACACACACACACACACACACACACACACACACACACACACACACACACACACACACACACACACACTCCTAAAACTAATAAATAACATGCAGCACAATGTTTGGGGTCAATTATATTTTAATTCCAAACCATTCACAAAGTAAACCAAAAACCACATTTTTCTCACTGAAAACCATTGAAGAGAACTGGAATTGGAATGTCAGTGTACTTCCTGAAGGAACTGGAATTTAGACGGAATTGAACCCAACCCTGGGCACGCAGTGTGCACTCTCTCTCTCTCATACACACACACACACACACACACACACACACACACACGCTTCCTCCAATAGGTAGCTCATGTGTTTGCGATGGAAAGGCTGCCTGGTTGGAATGGAAAGGGAAAAAAGCATCCCTGCTCTCTTCTCTCTCATTCGCCCAGTCAACCCCCTACCATCTCTCTCTCTCTCAACCTCGCCTCTCTTTCTCCCCTGCCTGTGTCTCTGTACTCTGCACCCTGTGACCCCTTGTCATTGATCTGGATGAGGGATGTGATGAGTGGCTCTTCCACTTAACATGCATGTCCAAATACCCTCCATATCCCATTAGCTATGTAACATCCATCCCCATAATAATAAACAGAAGTATTGTATAAGCCCATGTCATATTTACATCCATCAGTGAGACATCTTGTTCCTCCCTCTCTTTACTCTGATAAGCCAACTCATTGCCATTGTGTGTCTGTGTGTCTGTGTGTTTGTGTATCTGTGTGTACGTGTGTGTTGTCTGTGGCCTGACAAGTGTTAGATAGTGAAAGCCAGTATTGCCGTCCTCCAGCAGCGCAGAGTATTGCGAGTGTGGCGGGCCTGTTAACACAGAGGGGATGTCCGCCTCAGAGGCAGTAACAGCAATTAACAGTCAATGGATCCCTGAGCCCTGCTTCAGAAGGCCACGACTGTATTACCGCTATTCTTAGAAGCCATACACAGAGGGGGTTTCAGACCATCATTTTCCATGCGTGATGAACTGTGAAACGTAACAAAAGCCCTATTACCACAAGAGGGATTTGGGCTCGCATTGCATTAGAAAAGGGGAGAAAGTAAAACCTTAGTCAAATCAAATACATTTAAAAATCCCTGTGACATAGAAATCAAACTGAGAGTTTAACCAAATGGTATTATTCATGAGTCCTCTATTCCATTGGGAGGAAAGTGCTGAGCATATTACCGTCGAGACAATGTGGGGTTTTTAGCTAGTCAATAGCAAGGCCCTCCATGGCTGATTCTGACTAGGAATCTCTATGCTAATTCCAGGACTAATCCATTGGAAATAAAAGTATTTCCAAACTGACAAAGAATTGTTATTTCAGAAATCAGTGATGCTAAAGAAGTCGGATGTACAGTAAATGTCTGTCTTGTCTTTTTCATTCCGAGACAGAAAGCCATTTTGGATTGGCATCACACTGCTTGTATCTCTCCTGCTCACATATATCATTTGACGTTGAACACACAAGACAAGTCATACAGCAGAAAATATGGGAAATATCTGCTGTTTGATTCCGTTGTACTCATCACTTTGCTTAGCATCACAAATGGCACCCTATTTTTATAATACTGTACTTTTAACCAGAGCCCTATGGACCCTGGTCAAAAGCAGTGATAGGGAATAGGGTACCATTTGTGACGCAACCTTTGAGTTATTATGGGAGAGGGTAGGAAAATTTGACAGAGAGCATCATGGGAGGGGCAAAATGAGGAAGCACCATCTTTCATCTTGTTGTGGAAGAATCCATGATGTGTGTGTGTGTGTGTGTGTGTGTGTGTGTGTGTGTGTGTGTGTGTGTGTGTGTGTGTCTGTGTGTGTGTGTGTGTGTGTGTGTGTGTGTGTGTGTGTGTGTGTGTGTGTGTGTGTGTGTGTGTGTGTGTGTCAGAATCCACGGTGTGTGTGTGTGTGTGTGCGGGTGTATGTGTATATGTGTGTGTCAAAATCCATGGTGTGTATGTGTGTCTGCATGTGTGCGTGTCAGAATCCATGGTGTGTATGTGTGTCTGCATGTGTGCGTGTCAGAATCCATGGTGTTTGTGTGTGTCAGAATCCATGGGGTGTGTGTGTGTGTGTGTGTGTGTGTGTGTGTGTGTGTGTGTGTGTGTGTGTGTGTGTGTGTGTGTGTGTGTGTGTGTGTGTGTGTGTGTGTGTGTGTGTGTCAGAATCCATGGTGTGTGTGTGTCAGAATCCATGGTGTGTGTGTGTGTGTGTCAGAATCCATGGTGTGTGTGTCAGAATCCATGGTGTGTGTGTGTCAGAATCTATGTGTGTGTGTGTGTGTGTGTGTGTGTGTGTGTGTGTGTGTGTGTGTGTGTGTGTGTGTGTGTGTGTGTGTGTGTGTGTGTGTGTGTGTGTGTGTGTGTGTGTGTGTGTGTGTGTGTGTGTCAGAATCCATGGTGAGTGTGTGTGTGTGTCAGAATCCATGGTGTGTGTGTGTGTGTGTGTGTGTGTGTGTGTGTGTGTGTGTGTGTGTGTGTGTGTGTGTGTGTGTGTGTGTGTGTGTGTGTGTGTGTGTGTGTGTGTGTGTGTGTGTGTGTGTGTGTGTGTGTGTGTCAGAATCCATGGTGTGTGTGTGTGTGTGTGTGTGTGTGTGTGTGTGTGTGTGTGTGTGTGTGTGTGTGTGTGTGTGTGTGTGTGTGTGTGTGTGTGTGTGTGTGTGTGTGTGCCAGAATCCATGGTGAGTGTGTGTGTGTCAGAAACCATGGTGTGTGTGTGTCAGAAACCATGGTGTGTGTGTGTGTCAGAATCCATGGTGTGTGTGTGTGTTCCCTGTGTCTTACAGCATTACTGCTACTCGGTGTAGCAGCAGTAACATCCCACTTAGCAGAAACTTTTATGCAAGCCGAGAGTCAAATCAAATTGTATTGGTCACATATACATGGTTAGCAGATGTTAATGCAAGTGTAGCAAAATGCTTGCGCTTCTAGTTCCAACAGTGCAGTAATATCTAACAAGTAATCTAAAAATTCCCCAACAACTACCTAATACACACAAATCTAAAGGGGGGAATGAGAATATGTACATATAAGTATATGGATGAGCGATGGCTGAGCGGTGTAGGCAAGGTGCAATAGATGGTATAAAATGCAGTATATACATGTGATATGAGTAATGTAAGATATGTAAACATGAATAAAGTGGCATTATTTAAAGTGACATTGCTTAAAGTGACTAGGGATCCATTTATTAAAGTGTCCAGTGATTGGGTCTCAATGTAGGCAGCAGCCTCTCTGTGCAGTGATGGCTGTTTAACAGTCTGATGGTCTTGAGATAGAAGCTGTTTTTCAGTCTCTCTGTCCCAGCTTTGATGCACCTGTACTGACCTCGCCTTCTGGATGGTAGCGGTGTGAACAGGCAGTGACCCGGGTGGTTGTTGTCCTTGATTATCTTTTTGACCTTCCTGTGACATCGGATGCTGTGGCTCTCATGGAGGGCAGGTAGTTTGCCCACGGTGATGAGTTGTGCAGTCCGCACCACCCTCTGGAGAGCCTTACGGTTGAGGGCGGTGCAGTTGTTGTACCAGGCGGTGATAAAGCCCGACAGGATGCTCTCGACTGTGCATCTGTAAAAGTTTGTCAGGGTTTTTGGGTGACAAGCCAAATTTCTTCACCCTCCTGAGTGCGTACATTTAGACTGGTGATCACTCCATACAGCAGGTGTCTCACACCACCACACAAAGGCTTTGTCCCAGATGGCACTATATTCCTCTGGGTCCTAGTCAAATGTAATGCATTATAGGGAAAAGGGGGCAATTTGGGTCGGACTCAGAGGTGCCCGGGCCACGCATGGCTGGGCTGGCTAGGCCTTGACATGCCATTAAAACTGGATATGTGGAAATTTCCTCCATCACCTTGATAATGGGTTTCTGTTGCGCTGCAACCTGCCTGGCTGCCCTGGGCGGCTGGATAAGAAGGGACTAGTAGCTGAATGGGGAGAGTCTGGAGAAATAATGAAACGATATAAGAATCTCTAGCCGCTGCTCCGCCGCCTTGTGACTCATGCAAAGTTTATGGCCGAGCTTCCCTGCATTCGCCGCTGAATATGAAGTGGGTAGCCTACTCCTCCAACCAACGTCACTGCCTGTGTAACATTGCATTGTTTATCCTGGTCAAATATTACACTCACATTATTACGGGCCCTGCTTAATCCGAGGCAAAATGTCCTTATGTTTAGTGCACGTCGTGCATTGTGGCTACAGTCAGATAAAATATAATTGGTTTCTTATTCTAGGGTTTGATGGGGGGGGAGAAATAAACAATTTCAAAGGAGAAATGTCCTTGACTGTGCGGATTAAGATTAAGATAACGTGTGATATACATAATCAAACATGTTTTGTTGTGATTTCTATGCGAATTGTGTACCGTACAAAGGAACTTACATGATGGCGTCATCATCTGCTTCTTTCAGGGTTTTCTAGATAGTGATCCTGAATCCAACCACGACTAACTACCGGCTCTAACAGGGAAATGAAACAAACATGTTGTTCACTTTGAGGTGTTGGCTTCAGTAAAAGCGTTTCAACAGGCCATGGATTTGGTTCAGACTGACGGAGATGAAAGAGAAAACACATAAATGGATCATTTCTACCTAATACCCTTCTGATGTTCAGCAGTTCTATTGAATAAGTCATTTGTTTTTTTCAATGCTGTTAAAATGCTCATATTTTCCAACCAGAGTCCAGCTTCGTTTAAGGATGTCAGCACTTTTTGAAAAGCTGCTTTGTGTGTCTTGTTTTCCAATCTTTCCCCTCATGAAAATCACATGAATAAACTATTTGATTAAACCGAATGTCACCGTTTGTCTGAGAACAACATTGTAGGCCTCGGTAAACTGTCTCTTTCTCTCTCTCTCTCTCTCCCTCTCATTCTCTCTCTCCTCTCTCTCTCCCTCTCTCACTCTCCTTGCGTTCAGTCTAGCTGCACATTTAAATATGAAAAAGGTGTATTGTTGTTGACAGCACGCTCGTTTCTCCAGGAAATGTCATGTGTGAGCCTCTTGAGCGATGGCAGGGCGCCCAGGGGGGTAGCGGAGTTAAAACATCCCCTGTCTGACTGAAGAGCTGGGTAACCATGATCAGCTTAGAGAAAGGTCACCGTTGTATATCCTCATACAACCCAGCAGAGCAGCCCTACTCTGTCTTTATTGGTTAACACAATGCTTTAGTCAGGTCTAGACGCTTTCAGATCATGATTGTCTGTGTTTAAATAAGGCCACAGATTTTCAGATGTTATCTCTCAGATATTAGAGTTGCTGACTGACTGAATTAATTGCTTAATGATCCTCCCAAGTTATTGTACAAGTCAAACAGAGACAGAGCCTCGCAATGTTGGATTGCTTTCCCTGCTCTTTTACTTGTATTTAACCTTTATTGAACTTGGCAAGTCAGTTAAGAACAAATTCTTATTTACAATGACAGTGGGCTAGCTGCCTTGTTCAGGGGAAGAAGGACAGATTTTTACCTTGTCAGCTCAGGGATTCCGGTTACTGGCCCAACACTCTAACCACTAGGCTACCTGCCGCCCTGCTCTAGTGTCCGTCTACTGCCCCAATACCATTAGAAACAAAGGGCACAGAATACTGTAACATGTATCCCCATTGTAAGCTGAGTCCATAATAAAGAACATATTACATTAGTGGGATGCCTGAGTGTCGCCTAGGAATAACTTTACTTACATGTTATAAAGTTAGGCTGGCCGGTGCCTGGTCGGTGCAGGAGGACGTTTTAGTCATCTCTGTCTTTGTTTCCTAATTTAGATTTGATTGGCTATGAAATTCATCACAGCACATTGGGAGCCAGGTTCCAACCATCATCAGCACTTCCTGGTTGTCAACTGAGGGAGGGAACACACACCTAGACAACCACACACACACACACACGCAGGAACATTTTCTTTAAGGAACATGTGTTTACAATTTTCCGTAAGCAACACAAATGAGATGGAGATCAATTGGCCGTGTTGCAGGAAAAATAATGTAAAGTTATATATACCTCAAGAAACATACAAAATACTTGATCATGGTTACCCTTACTTACTTTGAGATACCACAGACTACAGATATCCCACTTGGATGATTCCCAGAATCAGTAGGGAATAAGCAGGAAATCCAGATTCCTCTAACCAGGATTTCTGAAACCTGGGAATTCCATTTACATTTTGGCAGCCCTACTAAGGAGGTGTCTGTGAGCACCCATTCCCTCTGGACAATAAAGCCCCTGGCATCCTATAAAACCCCTGAAACCTCTCCCTGAACACCCACCTTCAAGCCCCTCCGGAGAGGTGTGACTGAGGCGCCACCTCCACTTCCGGGCAGACTCCCTGTTTTTCTTATGTCGCAGGCAAATCATAACCAGAGGGGACTGAGATATCTAATATCATGGCAGAGCTGTGTGAAATAGTTCAACAGGGGTCAAGTTATTGTTCCATCGGCAAAGGTCACTGGACTGTGAGCGGAATAAAAGGCCTCTCGAGTAGATGATGGGGCTGCTGTCTCCTATCACATTACACAACACACACACACAAACACACACTGGCTAGAGATGGGGAGCGAATCTGGGATCAGCAAGCTCTTATGAGCAAAGCACCACACTGTCTGATGTCTGTCTGTCTGTCTGTCCCTCTCTCTCTCTCCCTCTCTCTCTCTCTCTCTCTCTCTCTCTCTCTCTCTCTCTCTCTCTCTCTCTCTCTCTCTCTCTCTCTCCTCTCTCCTCTCTCTCTCTCTCCTCTCTCTCTCTCTCTCTCTCTCTCTCTCTCTCTCTCTCTCTCTCTCTCTCTCTGTCTGTTCTCTGTCTGTCTCTCTCTCTCTCCTCTCTCTCTCTCTCTCTCTCTCTCTCTCTCTCTCTCTTCTCTCTCTCTCTCTCTCTCTCTCTCTCTTCTCTCTGTGTTTGCAGGCAGATGTGATGCCTGATACCTCCACAATCACACAAGAAGCAGACATGTGGCCCTGGAACCAGAGGCTCCAGACCCTGCCGTGCTGAAGCCGCACAAGCCCCAATCAATTAACGTGATTTAATCTCTGATAGCTTGATGCTAATAGTCATTACTTAAATACAGAGGATCATACTCCATAATGAAAACGTCTATTGGCATCATAAGCAGTGTGTCGGCACCTGAGTTGCAGCTAGCAGTGTATCGGCATTGCAGTTTCAGCTATTTCACTAGTAATTGCTCAAACATTGATTTACAGAGTCCCTGATACTGCCAAGTAAAATGTAACCGACGGCAGAGAATGAACAGCCCTGAAGAAATGATTCATATTCTGATAATGCTGGAGTGACAGAGCTTGCTTAATTGAAAGACTCCAGTGGTATCATCGACAGCCAGCGTTGCTGTTTGCACAGAAATAACTGAGCTAATGCTAATGTTAATGCAATGAAAGATCATTGGACTGTTAAAAGACGCATACAGGCTAATAATGATTCACTTGGTTTCAAAACGTCCCTCTCTCCGTGGCCAGGAATAGAATGGATTATTGAACCACTGGCTATGAAATGAAGCACGGTGATTGTCATAGAATAGCCTTTTCACACACACCCACACACAGACACACACACACACACAAAAAGTCCTCCAGAACAACTGCAATACTGCTCTGTCAATTCTGGACAAATGCGGATTACATAAGGGGTCAAATTGAATCAATCTGGGCGCTCAATACCTTAAGGGAGAGGGGAAAATGACCCAGTTTTGATGCAGTGACCCGAGCTGAAGGAGGCCAGCCATTTTAAAGGCAAACTTGGGAGTCTGTCATGGAGCAGCGGTTTCAAACGTGCCTGAGATGTCTGTCTGAATTATGTATCCTATGAATAAAACACATTAGCTACTAAACATATTGAATAATTCACTTCAAAGCCTCACAAGATATTAGCTTCTTCTGTCACTGGGCACATCTTTTCATAGCCCCTGCCTCTCTCTCTCTCTCTCTCTCTCTCTCTCTCTCTCTCTCTCTCTCTCTCTCTCTCTCTCTCTCTCTCTCTCTCTCTCTCTCGGTGCATGCTGGGTGTTTTTGGAGTTTGAGTGTTTGGTGTGGAAAGCTCTATCCTAACTAACTTTCTTGATTCTATTCTTTTCTTTACATGTTATTTTCTATGGTGGAGGGTTAATGCAATATTTGTTTTTAGCGGTATCCAAAGTTTCTTTTTCAAAGTTAGGGTGGAAGAGGACAGAGTAACGTTCCGGGGGTTGCAAGGTATAGTGTGCGCAATGGCTTCTCAGCCTAGTGCGCAGGAGACGCTGTCGATTCAGCATGGTTTCAGGTGTGTTCCTGAGAACGGAGTTAAGGTGGAGGAGGTTCTGCTCACGGTCGGTGAACAGGTAGGAGCTGAGTTTATACATTCTGCTTCTAGAATGAACAAGGCTGTTGTTGTGTTCATGAAAAGGGCTAATTTGGTCGGTAGGCTAATTGCTAGCGGAATATTTGTAAGGGATGTGTTGGTGTCAATTTCACCTCTCTCTACCCCTTCAACAAGAGTTGTAGTGGCAAATTTGCCTCCGTTTATTACGGATGATCAAATTAGGAAAGAGCTGAGTCGTTTTGGTAAGTTTGCTAGCGGTTTCCGTGTACTGTCAGCAGGTTTTCAGGCAGATGCCGTTAAGCACGTTGTTTCATTCAGGAGGCAAGTGTTTATGTTTCTGAACAATAATGAGCAACAGCTAAATGTGCATTTTAAAGTGAGGCATGGGGAGGGGCTCTATGCAGGTTTTGCCAGCACAGATAGTCTACGGTGTTTTGAATGTGGGGATTTGGGGCACAAGAGCTTTGCGTGCCCACATAAAGGCCATAGACAAGGGGAGGGTACGAGCGCAAGGGGGAAATCGAGGTGAAAATGCAGGGGGTAAGGAGATGCAGACAGCAGAGGCTGGGCCTAGTCAGTCTAGAGATGCTGGTGCAGATGAGGCTGGGTCTAGTCAGGCTAGAGATGGTGGAGAAGCAGAGGCTGGGTCTAGTCAGGCCAGAGATGGTGGGTAGCTGAGGCTGGGCCTAGACATGCTATGGAGGGTGGTATAGCTGAGGCTGGTAGTCTGCTATGGAGAGGTCATGCCCCTAGTCATGGAGGGTGTTGTAGCTGAGGCTGGCCCTAGTCATGCTATGGAGGGTGTTGTAGCTGAGGCTGGCCCTAGTCATGCTATGGAGGGTGGTGCAGATGATACTGGGCCTAGTCAGGTTATTCTAGTGGATGAGGAGAGTATAGTGGGGAAGTGTAAGAGATTAGGGAGGAGGAGGAGGGTGTCAAGAGGAAAAAGAAAACGGGTGGGGGACAAAGGCACCATGTGGAAATGTTGCCTGTTGTTGTGGGTGAGGTTCTAACCAGAGAGAAAGGGCAGGTGGTCAGGGTGGGAGATAGAGAAGAGGAGGAAAGTGAGTCTGAGGAAGAGGATGAGGAGGTATTTTTTCAGACTCTCTTCAATTGGCCCGGAGCTGACAGCCAGTCAACCAGAGGGGTCTAAGTACACGCTGAGAGAACTGACAAGGTTCCTGAATGAGACTAAGGGGAAAAAAGTTAATCTTGAGGCTTTTTTTTCCTGATCCTAGAAAGTTTGTAAGATCAGTACAACATGCCATGAGAAATGAGGCATGGTGTCCTCTCACCCAAGAAACGGTTTAGGTGAGGAAGTGGGTCACAACAGTGCGTGAAGGTTTACCTTCAGACACTGTTTAAATGTTTAATTTCTTACTGACACTGGGGCTTTTGAGCTTTGCTATTGGTCTATTTCTCTGCTGGCTTTTCTCCCACTTCTTATGGAGACTCTTCGGTAGGCTCGCTAATATAAATGGCGCCAGAGATGCGGAAAGAGGAGTGTGTTGAGTGAATATGTAAAACATAAACAAGTACAGGTGTTGTTTCTGCAGGAGACGCATGTGATGTGGTGAATGAAGTTGATTGGGGGCTCTGTGGAAAGGGGCAAGTGTGTTGAGCCATGGGACAAATCTTAGTGCAGGGGTGGCAGTCCTTTTGCACCGGGTCTGGCTGTAAAAATTTGTCCCTCAAAGGAGGTGTGTAGGGGTAGGTTGCTTGTTGTTAAAGCAGAAATTAACAACATGTGTTTTGTCTTTATAAATGTGTATGCGCCTAACACAGGGAGAGAAAGAGGGGTTCTATTTGGGAGTCTTAGACAGGAACTTCACAAGTAGCGCCTGAGGAGACGCTGGTGATCGGAGGTGACTGGAACTGTACAATGGATTTTACAAAAGACAGAAATGGGGAAGAGCCTCATTCAGTGTCAGTGGGAGTGTTAAGGACATCTTTAATCAGTTTGACCTAGTGGATGTTTGGAGAACTAAACATCCAAACACAAGACAGTATACGTGGGTGAAGGTTTTTGGGGCTAGGGTGAGTGCAGCTCGACTTGATCGTTTTACATGTCCAGAATCAGAGCAATAGGCTTCTGAGTGCTACCATTCTCCCAGTGGGGTTTTCGGATCACCACATAACCATGGCTCGGCTGTCTATTTCACCAGGCCCCGGCAGGCATCTTATTGGAAGTTCAATGTAAAGCTCTTACAAGATGCCACTTTTTGCTCAGGTTTCCAGACTTTTGGGAAAGATGGGGGCAGCGAAGAGAGGAGTATGAGTCTCTGAGTCAGTGGTGGATGTGGGGAAAGTGCAAATTGGCTTTTCTGTCAACAGTACACAGCTCTCTCATCCTCAGAGGCAAGGAGAGTGTTGGGGGAACTAGAGCGGTGTATTAGTGAGATGGAGGTAGAGATGGTGGGGCAAGGCAATGTAGGCCTCCAGGCTAACTTAGCCGAATTGACCACGTAGGGACCTGGGCAGTTTTTTCCAGGTTAAAGCAAAGGGAGCACTTGTAAGAGCTAGGTTCTCCATGCTCAAGGAGATGGATGCTCCCAGCTCCTTCTTTTTGGTTTGGAAAGACAGAGCAGTGAAGCCAAGGGTATGCATTGTCTACGGCTGTCTGATGGGCGGTGACCTCTGTGGTGGGGGAGATGCGGGAGCGGACTGTGGAGTTTTATACTGAATTGTATAGGGCAGAAATGTGTGATCCTATGTGTGCTCAGGTCTTGTCTCGCAGGACTCCCTAAGCCTCTCGGCACAGAGGGATGAAATGGACATTCCTCTGTTGTCACATGAACTGGCAGAGGCAGTAACTCAGATGTCCCCCCGGGGTCGCGTGCACCGGGGTTGATGGATTCTCCAGTGGAATTTTACAAAAATTCTGGGGAACAATTGGACAGGATTTCTTGCGTGTTGCGAGAATGCATAGGGGTAGGAGAGTTGCCGATGAGCTGCCGTCACGGCTCTGACTCTCCTGCCCAAAAAGGGGACTTGTGTGAACTTAAGAACTGGAGGCCTGTGGCGTTACTCTGTGCGGACTACAAGATTTTGCCAAGGTCCTCTAACAGACTGAAGTCCCATCTGACTCTATAATACACAAGGACCAGACATATTGTGTACCGGGACGCTCAATCACGGACAACTTGTTCTTGATTAGGACATGTTGACTTGTCGAGAGTTCTAATGTGAACTTTGGACTGGTCTCTTTAGATCAAGAGAAGGCTTTGATAGAGTGGATCATGAGTATCTGTTTAATGTGATGTCTGTGTTTGGGTTTGGGAAGAGTTTTGTGACCTGTGTGAAGCTGTTGTATGCTGGGGCCATGTATGGTTAAGGTGGAGGGGGCTCAGTAGGCCAGTCTGGGTGAGACGGGGCATTAGACAAGGATGCCCTCTATCTGGGCAGCTGTACACACTAGCCATTGAGCCTTTAGGATCAACGCAGGAGACGGCGGAGTGTGCTGGACAGGCATGGATGATGGTGACAGGAATTGCAGTCTCAGCATATGCAGATGATGTTTCTGTGATGGTCAGGGATGGGCAAGATATGCAGGAACTAGAGACCAGTCTGAAGGTGTATGAGGAGCTTCATCAGCTAAGGTAACTGGGGAAAGAGCAAAGCCTGTTATGTGGGGCATGGGGGATAGGGCCCTCCTCTGCTTCCAGGGGTTTGCAGGGGGTTGTGAAGGGCTTAAAGTGTTGGGGGTGTACCTGGGCTCGGAGAGGTGGGTCAGCAAGAACTGGGAGGGGCTGACAGGCAGTGGTGTCAAGACTGGCCAGGTGGAGGTGGCTCCTGTCCTAAGTGTCATAGAGGGAGGGTGCTGATAATCAACAACCTGGTGGCATCTTCCTTGTGGCATAAACTGGCTGTCCTCAACCCCCGCCGGTCTGCTTGCAGACCTGCAACGCAAGCTGGTGGACTTTTTTGGTCGGGACATCACTGGCTGAAGGCAGCAGTTTGTACATGACCGTCCACGAAGGAGGACAGGGCCTGGTGGAACTGGAGCAGGATGGCTGCTTTCAGACTAAAGGCGGTGCAGAGACTGCTGTACCACACTGATGTTGGCTGAGGAACCAGCATGCGCGCTGCTGAGGAGAGCTGGCGGATTAGGCTGGACCGGGCAGCTGTTCCTCATGAAGCTGGAGAGGCTGAGTACAGCAGGTCTCTCAGAGTTTTACTCTGCGGTGCTGAGGGCCTGGCAGCTGCTAAGGCCCACACGAGAAGGGGGTGGAGCCTGGGCAGTGGGTGTGGAGGAGCCCATCTTCCACAACCCAGCCATCCCTTTGAGATCGGTTCAGTCGCCACCCTGCAGAGGCAACTGATGGCAGGGTTTACAAAGGCTGGGTGACCTGAGACTGCTGGGAGAGGAGGGGTGGAAAACCCCGGAGGTCTTGGCGCAAAAACAGAATAACGTCTCTAGGCTGCTGGAGAGATTCCTGAGGAGGTTCAGGAGGCACTGTCTGAGCCGGTAAGGGGGGTGTTTGAGGGCCAAAGGGAGAGGGGCCACCAATGTTCCCGCCACTGCAGGTGACGGCAGAGACTGAGACTGGCAAGGGGGTCTGGAGGACTTGTTAGATTTTAACACTCCGAGCCTGGGGGAGTTTGAGGGGGTGGGAGGTAAAGCCCTCTACAACCTCTGCGTTAAGGTGAGGAGCATTAGAAGCCTAACAGGAGTGAAGGCACATCAGTGGCAGGGGGTATGTGGGGCGGAGAGTATGGTGGGTTTTAGATGGAGGGCGCCCTACAAACCCCCAGTACCAAAGAGGTCAGGGGACCCCAGTGAGGGTTCTTTCATGGAGCCCTGGCCACTAACAGCTGGTTGGCACGGGTTGATCCGGGAATTGGGCAGGGTGTCCTTTCTGTCAAATGAAAGAAACTGTAATTCATGTGTTTTCTGTGTGCACCAGGTTAATGCCATTAATGTCTCTGTTGGAATGTCTGTGTGACAGGTTGGGGTGGTTTTGCTGTTGGGATGTTTATAATGGGATACAGGTATTCGAGTAAGGAGAAAGAAAAATGTGTTTTGTTGAATTTTCTGTTTGCTCAGGCAAAAGTTAGCTATTTGGCTAACAAGGAGGAACAGGGTCAAAGGTGGGGATGACCCTTTACTACTGTTTCATGGGATGGTCTCTGCGCCTTAGGTTGAGTTTGAGTTCTATAAAAATGATCAAATGTGTGGAGATGTTTGAGGATATGGTGTGCTGGGGGGCTGTCTGCATTGCTGGGGAAGATGTTTTGGATATACGGGTTGTAGGAGATGGTTTCTGTGTATTTTATTTATTTTTTATTTTTTTATTTATTTTAGAGTGGGGGTGAGTTTAAAATGAATTAAGAATGTTTCATAAAGCAAGACCAAAAGTCAAAGTCTCTCTCT